>NC_089858.1:34508748-34808748 GCF_036373705.1 Amia ocellicauda | reverse complement strand
AGGCACCAACGTTGTCTCTCTCCAGCATGCGCAGTATCTCCTTGGTCTCCTCCTCGGTCTCTCTTTTCTCCTTCTTGATGTTGATGATTGGGGAGGGGCCCGTGTTGGGGGTGTCCCTTTCGCTCTCCCAGCCACCTGCAGGAGAGGAGGGGTGGGGGGTTCATCGGGGTGTGTTCCTCAGGAATGCCTCCCCTTCCTCTCACACTAACAGGGTTTCCCAACTTAACGAAGAGCTGAATTGTCTTCCCTCGTCACACAAAAACAACTTTAGTTACTGAATTAAACTCCTTAAACAACACACTGGGCGTTTGATTATGTGAAGGATCTCCAGACCTGCCAACCCTGGACATTTTTTTACAGTACCACACTATTATTACCAACTAAAAACAGAGCCTCTGTAGCTACCTGGAAATATAAATATATGTAGCTCACTGTGGTTTACTCTAGCTCTTAATACAAGGTTTAATGAATAAAAAAAACAAATGAATAATCGAAGAGCAGCAAAGTCAATAAATAACTAAAACTCTGTTTTCAGAAAATAACAATGTCATATCCAAAAGGCACAGTTCCCCCTTCTACACTAGCCATCATAACCTTTCTGCTGTGAAGAGAACTTAGCATTGTAGTGCTAAGACTGGCACAAAAAGGGGATTTGTTTTGTCACCAAAAAGAAGAATGAGCATCATGATCAAACAGGTGACTGATCGAGGCATTGATCCAGAGACCTGGGTTTGCAATGTGAACAATATTGAATTAGAAAGGACAGGTCAAAACGTGCTGAGCCGATCAGGGCAGGCAGAGAGAGCTACTGCAGGTAGGGCTGGGCGATACATCGAGTTTTTGCGATATATTAAAATATATTATTTTGGGCGAAATACAAAACACTTGTATCGCGAGGATGGAGTGCTTGGAATGTGGGAGGAGTAACTCGACGTTTTCATGCAGCCAATCACCTCGGAAGAGGAGGGAGCAAATGTGTCTCGTGTTGCTATCCAATAATTTGTGTTGATGTTAGTAAATTAACACTTTTCAGGACTTTAAACAGGAAATGCAACTGCTTATAAAGTTGAATGTTTGTCTTACAATCAGGATTACGATCTTGAATGTTACACTCACTATATTAACCTTTTTCAAAAGCAATGGAAGCGAATGAACGAAGTAATGAAGTTACCTGGTGCTAATGAAATGTTTGAATTGCACACTAAAAACAGAAGCAAATACTGTTTTATATATACAGGGTTTCTCGCAGCGCTATTCAGGCTGTGCGAGAAAACAGTAACAACAAAAAGAAACTTTAAAGCACAAGCGCATGTGCCACCCGCTCTCGTTCAGTCCGGCTACACCCGAATCACCCCCCCCACCCGCCTTGCCTATGAAACCACGATGTGTATATAGATATAATTTGTATAAAATGAAAGAATAACGTTCGTCTGCATTTAATATAAATTGAAAAGCAATGTAAAAAAAATGCAGAATGTTTTTAGCTTATCAAGATGGGTGCACTAGTAACGATAATATTTTATGTTATTACATGCAGTGCTGTACTGGTAAGCACAAATTCAAATCGAAACTCGACTGTCATAGCAAGGACAATGTTAAATGCACCACTATAAACCCAGATATGGTCAGTGCATGTGTTGCGCGATTACTATTAATTTTGTTATTATGTGACCATAACTAATACTGTGAGATATACATATATATATACACTCACCTAAAGGATTATTAGGAACACCATACTAATACTGTGTTTGACCCCCTTTCGCCTTCAGAACTGCCTTAATTCTACGTGGCATTGATTCAACAAGGTGCTGAAAACATTCTTTAGAAATGTTGGCCCATATTGATAGGATAGCATCTTGCAGTTGATGGAGATTTGTGGGATGCACATCCAGGGCACGAAGCTCCCGTTCCACCACATCCCAAAGATGCTCTCTTGGGTTGAGATCTGGTGACTGTGGGGGCCAGTTTAGTACAGTGAACTCATTGTCATGTTCAAGAAACCAATTTGAAATGATTCGACCTTTGTGACATGGTGCATTATCCTGCTGGAAGTAGCCATCAGAGGATGGGTACATGGTGGTCATAAAGGGATGGACATGGTCAGAAACAATGCTCAGGTAGGCCGTGGCATTTAAACGATGCCCAGTTGGCACTAAGGGGCCTAAAGTGTGCCAAGAAAACATCCCCCACACCATTACACCACCACCACCAGCCTGCACAGTGGTAACAAGGCATGATGGATCCATGTTCTCATTCTGACTCTACCATCTGAATGTCTCAACAGAAATCGAGACTCATCAGACCAGGCAACATTTTTCCAGTCTTCAACTGTCCAATTTTGGTGAGCTTGTGCAAATTGTAGCCTCTTTTTCCTATTTGTAGTGGAGATGAGTGGTACCCGGTGGGGTCTTCTGCTGTTGTAGCCCATCCGCCTCAAGGTTGTACGTGTTGTGGCTTCACAAATGCTTTGCTGCATACCTCGGTTGTAACGAGTGGTTATTTCAGTCAAAGTTGCTCTTCTATCAGCTTGAATCAGTCGGCCCATTCTCCTCTGACCTCTAGCATCAACAAGGCATTTTCGCCCACAGGACTGCCGCATACTGGATGTTTTTCCCTTTTCACACCATTCTTTGTAAACCCTAGAAACGGTTGTGCGTGAAAATCCCAGTAACTGAGCAGATTGTGAAATACTCAGACTGGCCCGTCTGGCACCAACAACCATGCCACGCTCAAAATTGCTTAAATCACCTTTCTTTCCCATTCAGACATTCAGTTTGGAGTTCAGGAGATTGTCTTGACCAGGACCACACCCCTAAATGCATTGAAGCAACTGCCATGTGATTGGTTGGTTAGATAATTGCATTAATGAGAAATTGAACAAGTGTTCCTAATAATCCTTTAGGTGAGTGTATATACACACACACACACTGATATATATATCAAATTATTATTTACTGTCACATAACATATAGCTATATTATGTATTTCTTAGAAGAATGTAGTTTGGCCAAGTTATTTTGTGCATTGCTATTTTTATTTAATTAATTTATTAATTTAAAAGCAGGTAAAACCAAAATCATATTTACCTTGACAGCCTGGCAAGTGGTATTTGTTAGTTTTGCAATTTTAATGATTAAACAAAGACTGGTTTGAATTATAATGTCTTTGGTCTTATTTTGTAGCTTGTTCGGAGAACAACAAGAAATAGAGATATATATAGTGTATTGCCCAAACATTCTAAACATATAGAGATGTAATTTTTAGGTCATATCACCCAGCCCAGGCAGGTGCCAATCTGCTAATAATGATAATAATATGAGTATATGACTTGTACAAAATCATGTTTCAGGAACCAACACGATTATAACTCTTTCACAAATGACTAATGTTATCATGAAGCCCAGATTGTCGGCTACATTATATTCAGTAAGCCTGCTATATTATACTCAGTAGAGGCAGGTCTGCATCTCTGTATGACTGGAACGGGTCTTGTGTCTACGGGCCACTAGATGGCAGGATTACACTGACTTTAGGTCCTCGCTGTGTGAATAATCTGATTTTGGGAGTGAAACCTCACTCACACCCCCAGTCCTCACCTCTCTTCTTCATCATCATCTCGGCCGGCCCCTGCTCAAAGATGGAGTGGGACTGGATGACCTCTGGGCGACCCCGGCCTCTGCCCCGCCCATCTCGCTGCCGGTCCCTGTCTCTGTCCTTCCTCTCCTTCTTATAGCCACTCTCCTCTTTCTGCCTGTCAGACACAATGGAGAGAGGGGGGAGTGAGTCACCGGCTGACACAGACACACAGCACAGGATTAAACAGGAGCACCCCTCCCCACACCCACACTGTGTAAAACTCATTGCATTGTCACTTTGTACCAAATAAACAGTAGTAATATTGCAGAAAACTCAACCCAAACAAGAGCTTCTCACCTAAAATGATTCTACCTGTGAGACTGGGAGGGTGATGATGTGTGACTGACTGACTGACTGTGTATCTGATTGCATGTTTGTGGTGTCTCCCATAGATCCAGCACATTGGGGGTTAGATTCAGTTTAGACGGCTCTACTTACTCATCCTTGACCTTGCGACTGATGATGTTGGGAGTGAAGGTTTTCTGTGAGGGAGAGAGAGAGAGTCTCAGCACCGCACACTGCATCACTCACTATGAGCCCAGTTTTACACCGTTGGTTCAAGATTTACTAAGACTGAGGGCAGGACAAGTTTACTCGTTTACTCAGGCTGTTCCCACGCGGCTGAAGAGCTAAATCACAGGTTCAGTCTGGACAGAAAGCTGTCCTACCTTCTTCACCCCCCCCAGCGTCAGGTCCCGAGAGCGCATGGACGGCAGGCGCGCTGAGGTCATCGCTGCAGGCAATCTCCTGCCCACCAGCCCCTGGGGCATCGCCGGCCGAGACCCCCCCGGGGGAAGGGGGTCCCCTCTGCCAGGGCCTGACATCACCCCTCAGCACCTCTGCAGGAAAGTCAGAGACAGGGAGACTGCATTAATAACACACAACTAGCAGCATAATCAGGGGAGGAAAAGGCAGAGAAAGTGATGGCAACTAGGGAGTGAGAGAAGACAGTAAACAGAGGGATTAAAAAAAGAATGGTTTAATAACAGGTCAACAGGAGAGGGGAGGCAGATTGCACTAATAATAATTAACCATGGCTACTTATGAGGATTTACTCTGTGTTTTGCCCTTGTGGAAGTGAAAGATTGTAGGTAGTGGTCTATACTGGGCAATAATAGCCTCGAACACAGTACTTGTTTTACTGGGGATTAAAAACGTGTCTGTGTGCCCAGGGTTGTGTGAATGTTGCTCGTAGGGCTATGTGTGTGCCCAGGGTTGTGAACATACACACCACCCTGGGCACACATGCACGTTTTCACTCTTCAATTAGACAATTACTATCCAATACAGTTCAAAGCCCCGACCATGATTTTCCCCGACCGAGCAATAACCCCCCACAGTTAGACGTGTCAAATCATTATTTTAATCTCGACACCGAAGCAAATACGAGGCTGGCAAAGTGCTCAGCTCGGCCATGGACATTAATCACGTTTTGTGGTACCTTACCTGATTTAGCCAACAGTTACACTCCGCTGCAACTGTTTCCCAAACAACGGAGCGGTAAAAAAAAAATGTTCCCCGAAAAAAGTACGGTGCAGTCGAGGGCACTTTCGTTTCTAGCGCGTTAATAAAGCGATAATTTCACGGCCTGGGACCACAAACATCAAACTCTGTGTGGAAGCCGCCATGACACTCTGACGCTCTCATTCGGGACCTCTGACCCTCCATGTGGTGACGTGGACGGCCGCCATGTTGGTGAGGGTAACGTTGGCCCCTCTGTTCCTCCATTGGAGTTGGTGTTCTATTAAAATTTACCGTGACGGTGTAATGGATGAAACGGATTTTGAAAACGGATGGATGTATTAATTAAGAAATAAATGGGAAAAAACAGAAAGGTTCTGAATGTGACCATCTCCTAACCAGCAATGCATTTCATGTCAAGCGCACACACATGAATCTCTCTGTTTTCCCCTCTATTGAGGAAATTTACAATGAGGCGTGGAGGTCAAGGCTGGCTGTGGGATGAGATGTCAGGATGGTGGCTGATTCACTGGCCCAGTTGGGTGATTGGTCTCTGTCACATGGAGAGGTCTATCTGTGTGGCTGAGATGGAGAGCTTCAATCACACTGACTCGTCCTGTCGCCCTCCAACTACAGCACGTGGCACAAGGACACAGCACAGCACAGTACAACACAGCAGCACAGTAGAGTGCAGCACAGTACAGCACAGTAAGGTACAGCATAGCACAGCACAGGGGGGTGGGGGGCAGAGGAGAGAGGGGTGGGGGGGTTGGATGCAGAGGGGCTCAGGGGGTGTGTGGGGGGGGTTGGAAGGTAGTTTGAGGGCTCTAGTAACACTAAATGGGTCTGTGGCATTTAAACCCACACTCACAGACTTTCCACATTAAAATAATGTAATTAGGATTCATGCACTGAGCAACATACATCCTGAAACAGTGTCTGACCCCATGTGTCAGTCTCTTTCTTTCTTTCATTCTTTTTTCTCTCTTTCCACTGGTTCTGTATCACAACTGCTTCCAGCTGTCACCATTTCTGGCACAGTGTATGTTTGCAACGGCCACAGGCAAGACTGTGGAGGCTCTGCCCCTATCTCTCTCGCTCTCTCCATCTCGCTCGCTCTCTCGCTCTCTCTCGCTCTCTCGCTCTCTCCCCTGGCATAGCCGCTGAGGGTGATTGGGAGCAGACGGCAGCAGGGAGCGCAATCCCCTTAACGCCCCCCCCGAGGCTGCCAGAGCCACCCGGTCAGAGAAGGCTGCTGTAATCAGCCCATTGATGGGTGAGTCGAACCACAACCCTCACCCCTCTCTTCTGCCTCGCCTGAATCCCTCCGCCACCTCCTCCTCTCCTCTCCTCTCCCTCCCTTCCCCACCTCCTCTTTTTCTCCCCCTCCACCTCCTCCTCCTCCAGTCTGACTGCAGGAGGCCGGCCGGAGATGCAGAGAGCCGGATCGATTTTCCACGCTCGGCTGAACACCCCCTCCGCTCTGAGCACACAGGACAATCTGCGCTCCTAATGCCTTCAACTGATAACACATAAAGAAGCCGCTGCAGAGCCGGCACACCACACCCCCGACCTGCCACGCGTCTCACAGGTGCCCCCGACGCCTCCGGCCACTGGACACACGAGGGGACAGCGTGCAGAAGACCAGAAACGAATGCTAAATACTACTGAGTTTCAATGCAATGCTGCAATGGTTGGCGCGTGGGCAGCGCTGTGCCTGTGTTCATATGAGATGTCTGTGCCTGAGCAAACCAGTCCTGCTGGATCTCTGCGCTCTCCTAGGTTTCCAGTCCTCCCCCCTGCAGACCCTCAGCCCCCATACTGTCGCTCTCCGAGGTCTCCCCTCTTCGGCAGAGTGCAGCACCGGGACCGCTGGTGTTCTGCGCCGCTCCGAACTACACACAGCCTCGCTCAGCCTGCGGAGCTGCGCATATGGTGCGGCATTTGGTCCGCCTCCCAGGACCCTGGCAGCAGAACCAATGGCCTGCACCCAGCTACACCCAGCCATTTATTTATCCGTATTTTACAGTTATTGTTTTCTCAGTGTCCTAAACTCACTCGGTCACCCTGTTCTTAAAACAAACAAACAAACAAACAAACCAACAACAAGCTGTTTGTTTATTTCTTCATTTAATTAGTTAAATCTGATTGGAAGGTACAGACTCCAATGGAGCAGACCAGCCATGTTTAACAATCATAATCATAATCATAAAATACGAGGACAAATCCTGTATGATATTTTAACTTTTACATTTTAAAGTTTGCTGTGCGGAGGACCAAGAGAAACTGGGAATGGAGATACCTGGAGACTACCCCCGCTCTGCCTGTATCTCTCTCTCCCTCTCCATCTGAGCACTGGGGCTCTGTCCTGCACTGGGTTCCCCTGGTGACAGTTGACTGTGTATCCCTTTAAAAGATCAAATGAAGATAAAAACTGCAGCGAAAAAAGGGACAGATACAATCCTAACTAACTAATGCTAACTCCATCAGTTAATCTAGATATCAGTCTGTCTGTCTGTCTGTGTCTGTTCATCTGTGTCTCAGCTTTCTTTAAGCATTATCTGTTAATGTTTATATTTCTGCCCCTATCCATATATATGCCTATTGATCTGTCTAGCCTTCGGTGTATTTTTTGGGCTGGCTGGCTGGGGGTCTATCTTTCTGTCTGTCCATCTTAATTATAATCATATATCAATAGGAAATACTGTGAAACTAGCTTGTCCTGGCGAAGAAACAAATCCACACTAATATACATACAATTGGGTATTATTTGGTTTGCATATTCCAAGCTGAACTGTTATGAGACTTATCTGACACTGTGGCTGTGAGTGTAGGAACAGGAGGCGCTCATTGGTCAGAACTGTGTGAGGGGGAGTGTGCTTGTGTGTGTGTGTGTGTGTGTGCGTGTTTATAGCTGCACACTGAGTGTAAATTTGGGCAATGCAGCTGTGCAGGAATAGAGCGCTTTCCCCGCTCTGTCATCCCCCACAGCTGAGCAACCGAGAGACAGAGAGAGCGGGAGAGGGGGGGAGTGACAGAGCGAGAGTGTGAGTGTGAGAGCGAGAGAGAGAGTCAGGGCTGCCTTCACTTTGCAATCAGTTCTCCTGAGGGATCCATCATATACTGCAGAAAAGAACAGTAGCAAATTAATAAATAAATAGAAAGCCCGCCTCAACCCTCCTTCTCTGATCCACAGGCAGGCTCTTGCTTCAGAGCACCGGAGCTCCAGACCCCGACACCGAGGACCCGTCCACCTCCCCTCCGCCACGGCATCGCTCCTCACTGCGGCTGCAGCTCAACTCTGAAGGTAAGTGGGTCTCTCGAGCGCAGTGGCAGGAACTTGGACTGCAGGCTCCTCCATCAGACTGTGACACTGTTCAGTGTGTTCAGTAGCTCAGTGTCTCAGTGCTGTGGCTGCAGTGCGTTCAGTAACTCAGTGTCAGTTCCAGGCTGCAGTGTGTTCAGTTGCTCAGTGGTCAGGGTGCTGTGGCTGCAGTGTGTTCAGTAGCTCAGTGTCTCAGTGCTGTGGCTGCAGTGCGTTCAGTAGCTCAGTGTCAGTTCCAGGCTGCAGTGTGTTCAGTAGCTCAGTGTCTCAGTGCTGTGGCTGCAGTGCGTTCAGTAGCTCAGTGTCAGTTCCAGGCTGCAGTGTGTTCAGTAGCTCAGTGTCTCAGTGCTGTGGCTGCAGTGTGTTCAGTTGCTCAGTGGTCAGAGTGCTGTGGCTGCAGTGTGTTCAGTAGCTCAGTGGTCAGAGTGCTGTGGCTGCAGTGTGTTCGGTAGCTCAGTGGTCAGAGTGAAGTGGCTGCAGTGTGTTCAGTAGCAGATTCACAAATGGTTAAGGATGATCTTGTAAGATCCTGTGAATGTTTGTCTTATATCATTCTGCAGTATATGCAGTTTGTGTGTGTCTGTTTGCTGCTGTTGTCGTGTCGCTGTCCTCCGCCTGCTGTGAAATCGCAGCGCAGGGAGACTCTGTGCGCTGGACTGGACTCTGCCGTGTGAACACAGCCCACACCGGGATTGGCCCCCAGCTGTCAGACGCTCTGGGCCGGCAGTGCGACAGTGTTGAGGTCCGACCCCAGTTGGTCTGTGGGTCTGGGGTGCTCTCCTCCTGGGCACCTCTCCATGGGTAGTGTTCAGAGTAATTGGCTTGTCCCCTCTGCCAGCCTTTTACAACCCAGTGCCTCCTCTCACATGACTGACCCTGCAAAGTCCAGCACCTCTCACACTGCGCCCTGCTGCGTCCACACAGCACCTGATGTCCCGTCATACAGTTTGATAATGATCTACTTCTGCGACCTCTTCTTCTTGTTTGATTTTATTTGAAGTTCTTATTATTTTCTTAATTTTTTCTGCTTAATTCATTAAAATAACTATAGCTTGAGGAATGAGCAGTAGTTGATTAGGCACTCATACGTGCACACACACACACACAGGCTGAATAAAAACCATTCTCTGAGAAGCATCCACACTCAGCCCACACAACCACCTGACAACGCCAAGCAGAAAATGGAGCATACACCAACACGGCACTCCTTGGTGTGGCTTGAGTTTTGTCTCTGCGAATCATGCAGGGCCCGTGGTGAGGCGCTCAGAAGGCTGTGAGGGACAGGGAGCGAAGTGGGGAAAACTGGACAGTCCCGCACTGCGTTGTTTTGGGGGGATTGGTGAGTTCCTGTTTTACTGCAGGATTCTGGGTAAGGGTTAGATTTGGAAGAAGTGATGCAGGTGAGGTTTGATTCATGCTTCTGTCCAACTCAGAAGATGAATCAATGACACAGCATGGAGGAACTGATAGTTGTCAAGATGAATCCATCACTTCTATAGCTCTCTCCATCAAATGAAGGATAGAAGGTTCTTCAGCTCCTGTCACACAGGAGCCACTTCATAGCAGCCTGGGGCCCTGACTGTCGACACACAGACACTGAGAGGAAGTGGGTCGATGCGGGTCAAGAGCAACTCAGGAGATGGGCAGACCAGCCTGCCGCCCAGCCAGCCAGCCAACTCTCTGGGTAGGGAGAGGTGCAAGGCATGATGGGTGTGTGTCAGCAGAGCTCCTGACATGTGGCCTCACCTTGACACTGCAATGTGGGAGTGCGTACCAGACCTGCTGTTGTAGCCCAGGCAGGGGTACCCTGGGTGGGGGATACCATTACGAAGGTGGCATAGTTTTGTTCCTTTTCCTAACTCTAAAAAAACTCCTGCCACTTTTTATTATTTTGTGATTGGGAGAGGGAGGGCAAAGGGGACAAGAGAAGGAGAGAATAAGAGAGTGAACAGGAGGGAGAGAGAGAGACAACACATTAATCACAGCCACCTCTCCGTGTCGTGGAGATGAGAGGCAGATAATTACACAGCTCACAGCACCGCAGCCCCCCCCACCCCCTCCGCTCTGACACTGGCCACAGCAATGCAGACTCCCACCCTGAGAACAACAACACAGCCTCTGAAACAGGCGTTAAGGGGAGGAACGGACAACCTTCCAGGCTGTTTGTTTGTTTGTTTATTCATTCACTCATTCATTCTGCATTCGTCTCTGTTTCAGCTCGTGGGGTTGTGTTCGTCTTGAGCAGATGAGGAATCTCTTATTGTCTGTAAAGCACAGTCTCCTTTTGTTGTTTGTTCTGTTCTTTCCAACAGACACAGTCCCTTTCTGCCCCCACGAAACAGCTATATTTGCACTGACATGTTGTGTTTTTTATTATTATTTCATAATATCACTCTCCACTGTGTAATGTTCTCCTCCTACATTTTCTTCTAGAGTCTAGACATTCAGCCAAGCCAAGAAAAATGACCAAGGCGCAGATTCCTGCTAGTGAGCTGGGCAGTCGACAATGAAGTTGGGGTCCGCCGTCGTGCCGTACCCTGTGGTGCAGTATAGTGTCGCATACATGTGACTGTGGGTGCCGGGGCTCATGTTGCACATTGCCAGCTCATGCTCTCCCAGTCCGAACCCTCTCCACGCTGGAGACTCCCACACACTAGCACTGTCCCCAACGGCTCTGAGGCCTGGGCCGGTGATTCGCCCGCAGCTTGTACTGCTGTCCCTCCTTCCTGGGAGAGAGGAGAGAGATTTGCAATCAGGTCTGCCACCTCCGCCTCTTATGTAAGCTCCCATCGATACCTCCTGTTGCTGAAGTCCCCTCTCTGGGAGGTTCGGTGCAGCAGTGGTGTCTGGGCCGTGCAGTGCCGTGTGACGAGGTGGTGGGGATCGCTGCGCTAACCCAACTGTGATCACACTACTTCTCTCTCTCTCTCTCTCTCTCTCTCTCTCTCTCTCTCTCTCTCTCTCTCTCTCTCTCTCTCTCTCTCTCTTCCATTTCTGCTTTAAAATTTATTTCACGACTCTAGATAAAGAGAGGACAAAAAATAGCAACTTCTGGCACAGGTGGTAACCTTGTGAGCATTGACTCTCTCTCTCATTCTCTCTCATTCTCTCTCTCTCTCTCCCCCTCTCCCTCAGGATGGAGTGCCTCTCCACGCCCCATAACATCCAGATCACCGGGGTGACGTGCGACTCGTTCCGGATCTCCTGGGAGTCGGCCCCCGAGGACGCCGGGAGGGCCACGCACTTCTTCATCGACCTGAGCCGCAAGGAAGCCAAGGACCCCAACCGCTTCAAACACAGGGTCAGCCCTCTGTGCCCTCCTTCCCCGTCTCCTTCCCTTCTCCTCTCCCTCTGCCCCCCTCGCCATCCCTTTCTCTCTCCCTGTCTCCTACTCTCTCTCCAATCCTTCTCTCTCTCCCCTTTTAAAAACTTCTCCTCCCTCCATCCATCCCTCTCCTCTTGCCGCCCCTGTCTCGCTCGCTCTCTGTGGTGCTGTACTGCTATCAGGAGTGACAGTGACAGCAAGGCAGCTATGGGTGAAGCAGCTGTGCGGCTGTGGCCCTTTCTGCAGCAGCGGTGACACGGGCAGGGGCAGTAAAGCACAGTGGCCCGTGCGATATGACAGGGCTCTGGGGAGGCAGAGTGAGTCATCCTCCAATTAACCTGCCCCTATCAACAGCCCGGAACGGGACTGGGGGCGGGGCAGTGACCCTGGCCCTGACCCCTAACCCCTGACCCCTGACCCCCAGCTCAGCCTGCAGCACCTCAGACAATCAGTCAACCTCCCCTAGGACTGATCACATGGCAGACAGGATAAATACAGCGTGCCCTTTCGATTCCTGCATGCTTTATCAAACAAACAAACAAATTAAAGACAGAATGCTAGTCTAATAAATGACACAAAAAAATCCACTAGCCTATATAACTGGTATTGCATTTTTTACTTGTTTGTTTGTTTGTTTGTTTTTCACTCTAAAGAACACTATACTGTACAATGCTATCTTATTTCAGCTATCTGGGCCGTGGGAAAGCCGTGGCGAATGTTTCTAAGGCATGTTGACTGTGGCAAAGCGTGGTTTATTCCTGGTCATGTGGCAAAGACATTGTTTTGCCAAAGTAAACTTGCATAAGGGTCCTCCTCGCGCTGTTACATGTGGAGACGTTGGAAAGGCTGCCGGAGGGGAGATATCACTATAATAATTCCTTTGTGGCACAGCGGAATGGCCTGCAGCCTCCAGCGGTGACGTCATAGGAGCCAACGCTGCAGATCTGTCTGTTTGGTTCACGAAAAGCCGTCTCCTGCGCGGTCTGACAGGGGCCTACAGACACGACTGCGCTCACTGAGAATATTCAGTGGAAAAGGGAAAAAAAACCTGTCTGAAAGAAAGAAAGGAAGGGAGAAGGAGAAGGAGAGTGTGTGTGTTTATCTGTGTGTGTGTGTGTGAGAGAGAGTGTGTGTGAGTGTGTGTGTATGAGAGAGAGTGTATGAGTGTGTGAGTGTGTGTGTATGAGAGAGAGTGTGTGAGTGTATGAGTGTGTGAGTGTGTGTGTATGAGAGAGAGTGTGTGTGTGTGTGTGTGTGTTGTGGGGTTTAGGGGGTGGAGCCTCGGCCCTTTCTAGAAAACGCAGAAAAACGTGATGAACCTTCCTCTGTAGCGGTTGCCATGGATACATGGCCCTCAGAGCGTTCCGTAATTAGCCAAGCCCGATTACTGAAACTCACGGTTTTGCACCACGAGTTTGCTAATTAATTGAGAAAGAGCCCTGTCTGCCCATCAAGGCTTTCGCAATTAGATTAAGAAAAAATTTAAAAACAATTACCCGGCAGAAGAAACAGGAAAAAAGAAAAAGAAGCAAAGGTTAATTTCGACTAGCCAATGACGTGGCGACCTATCACAAGGTGTAGCGCCCATAGCAACAAGGTAACCCCACAGGCAACTATTCACTTTTGCTTAGTAGGCCTGATTAAATAAGCACTGACTGGGCTGCTAAATTAGGGACTCCTGCCCCAAAGCACTGTGATTAAACCGTCACAGCCTGCTAGGGAAAGCAACTCGGTGAACTCGGCCGAAAGGGAGTCCAGTCCATGGGCTTATTAAATGTCAGACAGTGCGACTTATTTTTAGCTTCCTACCATTGCAGTACGCACTCCTGAACCCCACACTGCACCCGAAAACACTGCACCGCATGCAACACCGACCTGTCGACGTGTGGAGCTGCACAGCCTAAAAACCTCAAAAAAACTAAATAACAGAAACCACAGCAGCAACCAAAAAGATTCAGACTTTACAAAATGGGTCATTAACACAAGTGTGAATGAACGCAGTACACTGTGGTTGGCGGTTGGAGGTTTCACTGCCTTGACTACTTGCTAGGCTGATCTAAAACCTCTCCTACACCCCCCTCCTCTCCCATGCCCCCTCTGGTACGGTTCCCCTGCGCAGGACGTCCCGACCAAGCTGGTGGCGAAGGCGGGGGCCCTGCCGCTCACGGTGCGGGGGCACTGGTTCCTCAGCCCCCGGACAGAGTACTGCGTGGCCGTGCAGACCGCCGTGCGGCAGCCCGACGCCGGGGACTACCTGGTGTCCGAGTGGAGCGAGGTGGTGGAGTTCTGCACTGGAGGTGAGCGATTGAGGGGGAGAGGGCACCAGCAACCAGTCCTGGAGTGGAGTGGAGTGGAGTAGTACACTGTAGTATAGTACAGTGTAGTGTAGTAGTGCAGTGCAGAGGTGAGCTGGGACCGAGAGAAGGCAGGTATGAAGACTGTTTAAAGACACCATAAACAGCTGCAGCCGTGCTGACACTCCCTGTGTCTGCAGACTACGCAGTGGATCACCTGCAGCAGCTCCAGGAGAAGGCCCAGGGCGTGTCTGGGAGAATGCTCCGGTTCTCCGTGTTCTACCGGAACCAGAACCCGGAATACTTCCACCATGTCAGGTACACCGAACCCCACCCACCCCCACCCCCACTACACAATACAATCATCTCATCTGTTACACAACACACCCCTCACCTCTCCTGTACCCCTGCTGCTGTGCTTATCATCCAGCTCCCTCCTCTTTTCCTGTAGGCTTCCCTCCATTCCTTCTTCGGTCCTCTGCAGTTTTCTGCCACTGCTATTTCTGCTCTCTCTCCGGCACCCATGTTGCTGTCACTGTTGTGATTGACGTGCTGACTGCTCTACTGATTGTCATTGTCAGCTTGGTTTGCTCTTTTAATTATAGTTACTGTCGTTGCTGTTGCAGTTATAATTACTGCTGTTGCTGTTATAGTTTCTGTCGTTGCTACTACTGTTACAGTTGTGTTTGCGGTTACAGTTCTAGTTACTGTTGTAACAGTTACAGTCATTGCTGTGCATTACAGTTACAATCAAGGTTACTCATGATAGAGTTATGGCACTGTTTCCATTATAGTTTGTGTTATACTTCTAGTCATCGGCTTTTCCAGTTAATTACAGTCCCAGTAGTTGCTGGTATATTATAGCTGTGTCTGCGCTGTGTGTTCCCTGGGGCAGGCAGCAGTGTGGCGGGGTGATGCCCCCCTCCCTGAAGGACAGCAGCGGCAGCCATGGCTCCCCCATCAATGGGGCCCTGCGCGGGCTGTTCTTCAGCTGCAACACGGAGTTCGACACGGGGCTGCCCCCCAACGACTCGCCCTACGGCCCTGTGCGCTTCCAGGTCCCGGCGGGGCTGCTCCTGAACCCGGCCACGCGCCTCTACTTCGCCGACTTCTACTGCATGTACACCTCCTACCACTATGTCGTGCTGGTGCTGGCCCCTAGAGGCTCGGAGGGGGATATCTTCTGTCAGGGCCGGCTGCCCGAGCTGGACACTGCCAACAACCCCTTCCTGATGTTTCACCCCCCGCAGCAGGAAGGGGGCGAGGCGGCCTACTGGCACGCCCATGACGTCATCCTGGAGGTGCTGTACACCGAGCCTGTGGCCCTGGACCAAGGCATCCTGGGAGAAATCAGCGGACACCAGCTGATGAGTCAGACCACCGCCGATGCCAAGAAAGACCCGAGCTGCAAGCTGTGCAACATCAGTGTGGGGCGCTGAGGGGCAGAGGAAGTGTCTCAAGTGGAGATAATTGTTATTTCTTTTGTGATTTGTATTTTAGTTTTTTGTTCTCTTTCAATGAATACTGTAACAAAACAACAATAAGAATAACTCTCAGCACTAGAGAGGTGCAGAGAGAGAGAGAGGGTGTACAGCACATCCAAGTGGTAGCTAGTGAGCAATGGCAGCTCATTTGTATATTCTTGTTTTGTTTTATCTGAAGTCTTACACAATGAAAAGAACACAAGCCATACTTTAGCCTGCGATCTAGTCACGCAATGTCTTGAAACCTGGTGTTGATCTGTCCTCTGTCTCCCTGTCCTCTGACCGATGCCGATGTCAAAGCTTGTCCAAGGTTTTCTACAGCACTTTTTCTTGTACATTGCATTTCTATAATATCATGTAAATGCCACAACCACTGCCTCCCTTGAAAAGTCACCTGTGTTCACATTTGGGCTTCCAAAGTGTCCAATGTTTTTGTTGCCCCTCCTTTCAACAACAATTGAAACAAACTAAAATGTTACTAAGAGGAGAAGTCTTTGATGAAAAGAAACTGCCCATACATAAAACAACATTGAAAACCAAAACAAACAAGAACTGTACCAGAGTATGATTCAGACTTACACAGAGCTTTACAGTAACAGCCAAACCTGCCAAACACCAGCTGTTTAAAGTGACTAATCCAAGGGTGGTCACTTCACAATCACAGCTAGAGCATCACTGCCTGTACTCTCACCCCTGCAAGTGAGCCGTGTGACGCAGAGCTCGTGTCTGACGGCCAGGCACTTTTCACCACTTTCCCTGAACATAGTGAGTAAAATGTGGCATATGTGCTGTACATACATCATAATAATAATACATGTATATGTGTTTAGCGTTTGCTGCTCGGTCTGGAAGGCCTGTCAATTAAACTCAATGTGTTTTAATGGTGTTAATGCAGTTTCTCTCCTTTCCTCAAGCAAACCTAAGTCTCCATATCACCACTAGGTGGGGCTGCTGAACTTGCTGAAGTACAGGAAGATAGGGCTACATCTAATGCTCTGTTTCCCCATCCTGATCCCATCCAGGGGTCCCGCTGTCCAATCCAGTCAATTAACCAAAATTGATAATTTAACTGACTTTTAAAGTGGTTGCACTTACAAAAAGTTGGCAACATCTAGGTGCCTTATATAATTGTATACGTAACTCGACGTCTGCAGTGATTTAAAATGATTAATGAGCTCAGACTGGGCCGATTATGAGTTCAGTTGAGGAACTGAGGTCTCAGCTATAACAAAAATGCGCAGGGCACAGGGGGTCCCCGGCCCGGGGTTCAGACACTGACAGGGTCTCACAAACTAGGAGGACTGGTTTATCACCATCTGCTTCAAACAGTGGTGTTTGTGTTGATATCAAGGCTTTCTCTTTAAGAACATACCTTCAAAAGATCCCCTCACAAGACAACAGATTAATTTGCACAACATGAGACTGTTACTTTTGGTGCAAGCAGGTTGAGAGAAATGTGTCATCCTGTACAATCAAATATCACATTTCCTGAGGCGGATGTCAAAGCGTGCCCAGGGATTTCTACAACACTTCTGCTTTTACGCCATGCTTCTATAATACAGTGTAAACGTTACAATTACTGCCTCCCTTGAAAACATTTGGAAACCGAAGTCTCCAATGGCTTTTGTTGCCCCTCCTTTCAACAAAAACTGACGTTAAGTATACAATTATATGAGGGATCCAAACACCCTGCACTACAGCACTACATTTTGCAAGACTGAAAAGTCCCAGTTATGAGGTTTAGTTTCTTTCTTTTTCAAAGAGAAGAGAATGTCTGTTCATCCCTGGAGGGTTCGAGACTCAAAGACATCTGGGAGAGATTACAGGTCCCTCGCTATTAATGGAGCAGCGCATCCCCGAGCCGGTCGGCCTTTTGAATCACATGTCAAGTGACTGCCCGGCCGAATGCACAGGGGATGAGGCTTAGCAGATATAAAGCCCCCGTCCTACACCAGAGCCCGAGGGACGTAGAGGTTAATCCTGTTGTGTTGTAATCCCATAGACACAAACACCCTTATACTAATAGAGATCAGAGCGTCTTTGCAGTCTCGGTGATGGGAGTTCATTGTGGTTTAGGGCAACGATCACACCTTTTTAATTGAGAGAAAATGTGCAACTGTTTTTTTTTTATTGTTTTTTGTTCTCTCACGATCACCGCCACACAGACACACACAAATAGGATTACCCACAATCCAGCAGTCTTCCTGGTCGGCCCCCTGCTGGCACAGATAAGGAGGGGGTTGGGGGTAAATGAGATTGGATGGGGCTCAAACCTCAGGCCATGGTTTCATTAGCGTGGCGAGGGCGGCCAGACCCCATGCTCGAGAAATAGACAAATAAATCAACAAATAAATTGATGTGAACCAAGAAGAGTTAGGGCTGAGGAACACGCCATTAGGACACTGTTTAAATGTCCCCTGTAACCTTGCCCTCCTTCCTGGCCTCCCTCTCCTCTCCCACCACCACTCTCTCCTGCCCTGGGGATTGCAGACTCACTGGGCTTTCCATGATGCAAGCCAGCAAAGTGCTAATCAGATCCATACAGTTGGTGACCTCCAGCAGCAGATCAATACGGGCTTAAGACAATGAGCAAGAGGAACAGCGAGGGGGAGGGAAGAATTATTTGTGAGGTGATGTTTAGACAGTAATTACTGCACCTTAATCCATCAAGCTCTCTCTGTGTCAATCTGAGGAGAATAACCAGGAAGGAGGAACCGTTCAAAAGTCAACAACTATAGCCCAACTACTTTCCAGATTAAGACCTGGCCTCAGGCACTTATACACCGACTTGGCTTCCTCTTCTATTTTGGGGACTTTTTAAAGCCTGGTGTTAATTGATGCAGCACTAAAGGCCTCAGAAATCTTGGAGTATATTATGGGATAGTGCCTGAGGGACCAAGGATTTATTTTGGTGTGATCAACAAGATAGAAAAAAGGAAGTAAAGGGGAGAGATTGGGTAGAGCAGTTTTGATGTCAAGTTTCCATAAACTGCTAGTTGAATCTGCCCTTCGTTTGTACGCTCAAGTGGTCCTTGAGTTCAAGTGGGTTTTCACAAAGGCTGAATTTCCAAACATGAGTTAAGTACAAAACTGTAGCATTTAATCAAATTATAAAATCAGTACTCAAGGGTTTTAATGGAACTTGTCACCGACCTGGAAGTGCTTTTCGTCAGGGGATGGGGGGCAGGAGATGTACACAAAACCCAACAAATTTAAAAAATGTTTATTTATTCAATTTACAAAAGGCAGCAAAACACCATCAAACAACTCCAGATATGCCCTCCACTCTCACACACAACTGCACTGCACATAAACCAGGGAGGAACTCCCAGACTGACTAAAACCCCTATGAGGGGGAAGAAAGCAGCCAAACCTAAGGCTGGTGAATACACATCCCCATTCACTATGACTAAAACGCATAAATCAGCACGGTGGAATAGAATTACAATACTTCTATTGTAAGTATTGTACAATATTAAAAGCAGCAAAAGACCAGGCAGAGCAAGGAGGAAGTGGTTTAAAAACTTAAGCGGTGAGTTTCTTAATCCAAGAAGCTGCGTCCCTTTGAAGGGGGATCATGGGAGACATTCCCAATCATTCACCCTTTGGGAACAACTTAATGGTCATGTAGATACAGTCTAGTATGGATAACACACTGGGTGGCATGCTTTTGAACTACAACTTAAGCCCTGTGCAAGAGAAAGCATTATGACTGCAGTTTTAAAAGCAATGCACACAAGAACTGCAACAGGCCAGGTGGGATTAGCAGAACCCTACAGAGCTGAGAACACACAGTTCAGATGAACATTAACCAGAAACCCTGGAGCCGTGTGGACTACTGGCAGCGGTCACCGTACCTACGGGAGGTCACTGCTTGAGGCAGGCTGAGGTCGAGGTAGCCAGGTGACCGAGGCTCCACAGCAGCTAGACAAACGCGTGAGATCTCTGCATTTCACACATCGAGTAATAAAGTTTAGAAGGGAAAAAATAAATGAATAAATGCTAAATAATGGATTGACAGTTGAGGAAAAAAGTACATGACCAAGGGAGAGCAGGCACAGGGAATCTAAAAGTGGCCAGTGTTGAAACTGCACTCAAATAAGGTTGCTTTTTTATTTTAAATAATGCTTCTATTTTCCTGAGCCACGGCATGCTCAGCTTTTCAATAAATAAAATAGTCCGATAGTTGCAGGTATTGTGCCGATCTGTACTGTCAGAGCGAGAGGAAATCCTGAGATCGCGGTAACCGAGAAAAGGCAAGTTTGGCCGTGCATCCCTGCCCTTCAAGTCAGAAGTGCCCCAGACCCGCTTGGGCTCCGCTTCTTGGGTTTGTGGTCAGAAGACACTAGTCCTTTACCCAAGTTAAGAAGTCTTTAAATCCCAAGCTCATCTGGTTAACCGCAAAAGTGGATGTGAAAACCAGGCGGCGGACAAATCTGATCCATTCTGGTTCACCAGTAGGGGGAAGAGCTCTCCAGCCGCCCCCAGCTCAGGTGTGAGAAGAGCAGCTCGGTGGTGGCTGCCCGGGGGCTCAGGGGCTCCAGCTCGGGCAGGTGCTTGGACTCCAAGGACCCCCACAGGCGTCTGCGCTGCAGTGGGGGGGTCAAGGACCTCTTTTGAAGGTGTGGGGGCTTCTGCTGCTGTTTGGAGCCCCCGACCGGCAGGGGGGCTCTGCAGACAAAGATGCGGAAGTTGCGTCCACGGTTGTTGTCCCACAGGGTGGTATGGGAGCCGGCGGGGGTGTAGGAGACGCAGAACTCTACGCGCTCTCGGGGGTCCAGGATGTCGGGCAGCGGGATCTCAAAGGCAAAGGTGTCTGTGTCGGAGCCGCCATAGCGCTGCTGTAGGTAGGTGCAGGGCACGTCATGGAAGGAGCGCCAGGAGTCGAAGGTGATGCGCACGCTGACCGTCTTCTCGAAGCTCACGTTGCGCACCTTCACCGTGCCGCTCAGTGCCCGCTCGTGCACCGCACAGCTCTCCAGTTGCACCAGGTTCTGCTGCAGCTGGGCCCGGAAGTCCAGGTAGTCAGTGTTGGGCTGGGGGAAGCCCAGTTGCAGACGCTGCCGCCTGTCGTTCGTCGAGGTTTTCCCCGAATCCTCACCCACACGCAGGCCCCCCAGCCTGCCGAGCTGCAGCAGGGGCGGCTCGGAGAGCAGGGAGGCCATCGCTGCCGCCGCCGCCTCCTCCCGCTCGGAGAAGAAGCGCACCGCCGTCAGAGACAGGCCCTTTGAGTCGGCAAACACAACACGCTTCTTCTTGGTGCTCGTGCCATCCCCGCTGATGCCGCTGCTGCTCTGGGGCACCGGCCTCTCCATTGGGGTCGGGCTGGCCGGGGGTGGCTGCTGCTGGGCGGCCTTGGGGTTCAGGCAGGGGCGCAGGGGCTTCAGGGAGGTCACCCCGAGCAAGTGGCACAGCGGGGGGCTCTGGCTCAGGCATAGGCGCATGGCCAGGTCCACCTGCATCACGGGCTGGGGCACGGAGTGGCCACCGAACACATGCAGCACCCTGGGGAGAGAGGGAGGAAGAGCTGAAGCAAACTGCGCAGCATCAACACCCAAACACCGCTTCACTGAGCGCCAAGGGAAACACTGCCATGACACCCACCACGCAGGCGCAGCAGCACGTCCCTGGGGTTGGCAACTGAGCCAGAGACATTTGAAATTGCAGGACTACAGCCCTAGACACACACCCTGATCTGAAGGCAGCAACTTCCCTTGTACTACAGATTGAACCACTTCAGGCTATCCTAAAATTGGTTCACACCAAATCAACGCAAGAGTGCAGTGCATATGAAATGTTTAGCAGGAAAAAGGAGACCACAGCTACCCTAACCGGAGAAAAACACACTGCTATGTAAGGGAAAGTATCAATTTTCCCCTGCATTTAACATGTCAAAATAAGTTTGAATACCTTCATACATTCCAAAAACAAAACTTAACATCTGCAATACAATGACAGCGGACATTTCTCTTCCCCCACTCTAGCGTAGTACAGACTGGACTATTGCCAGGCTTTAAAACACACACGATGTCTCACTGAGCTGCCGAGACAGCTTTCACACCTCCACAAACCAACGCAATCAAACTGATTCACAGGCCCCTGATGGAGACGGTAGAGGGCTCATCAGCGGGGGAACAATGAGGAGGAGTGCCGATGAATAGGCAGCGAAGGGGAGGAGGGGCAGCACAGGGGAGCCGGGCAGGATCTGGCACCTGGTCACTACAGAGCTGGACAGCACTGCAAGGATCAGGGAGACCAGAGCACAGCGCCCACAGTGCACTTAAACACTTACACCAAGGGAGGCAGGAAGAGGTTAAGAAGGGGAAAAGCCTCAGGTTTTATCGATTTCCTAGCACACAGCCTTACCCAGGCAGATTTACAGCCTTCAGCTGTACCAAGGTAAATCTAAGGGTTGAGCAATAGATAACTGGATGGCAACACAGGAGGTGAAGTGGTGGGGTGCTGGGCTTTGTGGGTCTGGTACAGCTTTGTTTAAATAAGATCAATGTCTTACAGAGGGAAGTCGTGCACAGAGGATAATAGAAAGGTGTATGAAGGTGAAAGATTAAACTCTGCACAGAATAAGAGATTTCGCACGCAGGATTACTGGCTCATGAACCACTTTACAGACCTGGACAGAAGGGAAGGCGATCACGGCTGTGCTCAAATTTTCGTGTAAAAAAATGCACTTGCACACAAATATATGTCAGAGAAGCGGATAAAGACTAGGTCACCCCAGCAGATACAGAAAAGCAATGCGGCAGCGCTTACTTTGTGCAGTTCATGGCGCCGGGGAGAGGAGAGGACCGGACCGGACCGGACGCTGAGCGGGTCTTGAAGTGGAGACTCTAGTGGCGCAAAGCAGGTCCAGCTGCTGCCCTGCGAAAAACAGACAATGCATTGAAACTGACAGTGCAGAAGAGTGGCGCAGTCATGGGGGGTGAAACCGTGAAGCACAAGCCGGCTACAGCAGGACGAGCTACCGGACAAAACTTCAGTCCAGACAAGTTGTGTTAGGAAATGAAGCGGATATCACGCCTCTGGGGGTCCCATAGTATAACGTCATTGTAAAACAGGTCCGGGTTTCAGCAGCAGCTGTGCAACTGCATAAACCCAGTTTGTGAAAGTTCTCCTGCCAGTTTCGACCGGTTCACACAGGTCGCCTGCACCCCCTAAACACACAACACCGCAGACCCGCTCGCCCCTCACGGCTGGTACTGGGGGTCCCAGCACCTCCAGCCCCGCAGGACCGCAGTTTTGACAGCGGGGAGACCAGCACCGCAGTCGCTGCACGACTCACTGGGGAGCCGCACGCTAAAGGCACCGGTCAGACGCCCGCAGTTCTGCGCGGCTCCGCCAATGGGGTCGCCGGGACTGTGCAGACCTTCGCAGACCTGCGCAGAACTGCGCACATCTGCGCTGCGAAGAAAGCGACCCGAGTCTGCATCACCAGCCAGCGTTTTAGCCGTTAAAAAGTTTCAGCTCAGGCGCTGCGCATCACTCACCCTAATGCCCTCCGGGACGAGAGAGGAAGGTGCGGAGAAGAGACGCGCCACGGAACTTCAACAGCAATATCCCTCATGAGACAATTACATTATTATTTTTTTAATATAAACGTTAAACATATAAAAAGAACCGCACAAACAGAGGCTCCAGTACGAGTGCGCGTCTCTGAGCTCCAGGGCGGCGCGGCTCCGACCGGCTTTAACCCGCGAGGCTCCGCGCAGGCTCGCTCAGCTGTTGCTCCGGGTCACGTGACCGCGGGCGCAGCCAATGGGCGTGCGCGGCTCGCCGTGCTCTCGTCCAATCAGGGCGCTCGGGCCGGCTGCGCGCAGGGGTGGTCGAGGCGTGTTGAAATGCCACGTGGGCTGAGGGCTGGGGGGGCACTAGAGCCTGTGCAAACATCTGGCAACATCCCCGCGTCGATGCATCGGTCAGGCAACGTTTCGATCAACTTTACAGACACCGGATCTCCACAGTGAAGCCCTTACTGTTTTCAGGGTGTCTACCTGCACCGTGGCATGTTAGTGTGTGTTACAGTTGCTCAATTCTTTAGACATTGACATGGAACAATCTCCACACACAATTTTAAAAACTCACACCCAACGGTACATACACTGCTACCAAAAGGTTTAGAATAGGTAATAAATAATTTGGAACTGTGTAAAATCACAGCACTGACTATCCAGATACCCCTTTCAGGAAAACCCTGGCAAGAGAAATTCAAAACAGAACTGTAATAAATAGCTCTTACATCAGTGCATAAGGGAATACTACTGTATATGCTGTTTTGGTCAAAAACCTGACCTTTGAAATGTCACACTGACAAAACATGTAAGGAGTCCATGCACAGTAAAACACCCAATTTCCAAAAGCTTTATTTCCAAATGCAGCAAATGTACAGGTTACTCAGCATCAGCATCAGAGTTCTCATCATCTCAAATCAGGTCCGGGTCAGGCCATAATATCTCATCAACATCACACATTATTTTTGCTCTTGCCAGGTGGCATGGGAAAAATGCCCTTGTGTGCCTTAGAAAAGCCTGGATAGACTCCACACACACCACCACAGGCGTCCACCATCGCCTCCAGGAGGTTTTGCTGTGCGTAGGGCTTGCGGTCATACACTCTCCACCGCCATGCTGAGAAAAACTGCTCAATCAGATTCAGAAATGGGGAAAAAAAGAACGGTGAACCTTGGGTGGTCACTGAACCAGGCGCGAACCAGAGCAGCCCGATGGAAACATTATCCCAAATGACAACGTATTGGGCTTGCTCTGGTTGCCCTGGCTCCCCTTCCTATTGAAGAATGTTATTGTGTAGCTGATCTAGAAATTGATGGAGTTGTGCCGTGTTGTATGGACCCACTTTGACATGGCGGTGGAGGACGCCTCCCCTCTGGCTAGGAACTTGTATGATGGCATGGTGGCTAATGATGTTGTGCCCCCTTTTGTGCCTTTGTTAGGTTGAACCCTGCCTCATTGATGAAGATGTACTCCTGTGGATCAGCCATGACATCCAGCTCAAAGATTCTCTACAGAAGTAAAAAAAACACACATTTTACTGTACTACAAATACAGTACTGTAGTGTACTACTGTACTGGAATGAAAGGTTGTGTACTGCAATTATTGTAACATTACTATACAGTACTGTATTGATATGCTGGAGAGATGGGCCATACTCTAAATACTGTGAAATTTCTGTACAGTATAGCAATTACCTGCACATATTGGAATCGTTGCTCTTAATTCCTTTCAAAGGGCAGACGGTACAGCTGCTTTGTCCTTATGTGGTTCTTCTGAAGGATCCAGTCAATGGTGGAAATGCTGATGCTGTCAGTTCCTTGGAAGACTACCTGCTCTTCAACTATTTGGGTTTGAATTTCCCTCAAACGGATGGCATTATTGGAAATCACCATATTCACCAGGGCAGTCTCCTGCTCATGTGACAAGTCTCCGCCTACCTCCAATAGATGGCCACCTCTCAGTTCTGCAAAAATTAACTTTGACCATTACTGACCTATGTTCATCCATTACTGTGGTAAAAACTACACTGAGAACAAAGTGGAGATTCAGTCTATATGCATTACAACATTACATGCATCATAGTAGCAACAAGGCAAATGAGCCGTTTTCCCTTCTGAAAGTACAGACAATGGATGCAACCGTGTAACAGCTTAGGCTGGTTTGCACCAGCTGTCCAGCTTCTCTCATAGTCCTCCCATGTATGAGCACATGATGAACTAGGGTGGCACAGATTTCATCTGAGATTACTTATCCTCAGCCTCGTCCTCGCCCTCACCCTTTACGTTGTCTTGCAACTTCGGCATTGTTAGGATCCATTGATCCAAAGCACATATGCCCTATTTATTGATCCTGCAATACTGATTAGTGTGTTAACAATTTTGAGGGGTAGTGTTTGCACCTGGAGAAAGGTGTGCTCTTTGAGTTTAGGTTGTGATGGGCCAATATGTGCGGAGTTTAATGAACACCGACCTCACCTGGCTTCAGAATCACAAACATTTTATTTAATTTGAAACCAGACGCCTGAAATGCTTTTTAATTTACATTATATGTGATGATGATGGTAATGATGAAAATGACTTTGTTGCTGTTACTTTATTGGCAGTGATTCTCTATATTGTGAAATGCTCTTTTGCTGTTGTTTGTTTTGCTTGGCGTGTTATTACAAAAGGTTCTCCATATAACTGCCAGCCCTTCACCAGACCGCCTGCTCGTCCTTGCCTTGTTTTGATGAAGTTAAGGCTCTTTCATAACCAAGATAGGCAAGCTTCCAGCCTGTCCCCAGTCAGCCAGGGGTCAGAGTGGATAAGCAGTCATCTCACTTTCCTGCACTGGGGGGATATGGGATAACTAGAATCTCCAAAACCTTCCTGTATTCAGAGCTCTAATCCCCATTAGCAGGCTTGCTCAGGGACACCAATCCCATTTGCTTCATCCTGTGGGAGACACGTGCCAAGGTTGGCTTAGACTGCTGCTTGATCTCTAAAGTGGACAGAGTCCCAATGCCCAAAGCAACGCCCTGCCTCCCGAGGATCCCCAGGTCCCTTGCATTCCTGCAGGACTCTTGGGCAAATTTCAGTGTTCATCACAGCACCCTAGCCCTGCATCGATTGAACATGGTTTTGTGTTTGTCGGATTGTCGGTTGGAGGTATACAGATAATGACAACGGATTGTGAGGGGCTGGAGGGGAGTGTTAACCCTGCATGCACCATGCTGGGCTGTTAGAATTACTCTCTCCTAATTGAAGCATGTTTTTTTTTTTTTTTAAAGCAGGTGTCTGGAAATATATTTATTTGGTGTCATGGATTTCTGAGTGACTGGACCATCCGAGGCCTCTTAGTTCAGAGCACAGCCTGGGCCCTAAAGTCCACACTGGTCTGAATATGGCCCCTAAGGTCCAGACAATGCTGGTAGGAATCTGGGCTTTGTCGTAGTCCACTGTCACCAGGACTGACCAAGGATTGGTACATGGTTGGCTCAGTGCTGCCAGCTCTGGGTTTGGACTTGAAGTGGGTTGGGTTTCCTCGGCTGGCCACACAACTGCGACCCCCAACAGTCCTCCCCACACCATCCACACAGTTTTTATCCCATACCAGTTGCTCAAAAACGTAACTGGACCATAAACTGAACTTATAACAAGCTGAGTTCCACTTTTTAAATTGACAAAATGGTGGGAGGATTCAAGTGTGTGATAGCATTTTATATCTAACTTGTAATTCCCAACTGATCAATGGATTAAGTAATCGAGAGCTCGCTTTCCACGAAAACCCAGCCGAACAGTTCCCCCCCCCCCAAGGCCAGGCTGGAGAACCATTGCTGTAGAGGTCTGACTGCAGGAGATGCAAGATGCATGAGTAGCAACACACACGTCAGTAACAGAGCTCAATTCCATTAACCTTAATCTGGCGGTGATCGCTCTGCCTGAGCGCTCTCAGTGTTAAACAGCGCCTCTTCCCAGCCCGTCTGCCTTAAGCCTCTCGGCTCAGCCACAATCGGTGTCTTGAGCTCCAGCAGCCTCACACCAGCTATTAAGGCATTGAGGCCCTACCTACCCTCAGCCCGTCTCAGACGTACACCTCAAGGTCACGCGTCCCTGTGTGTCCACAGCTTCTCTAGACACACTGCACTGTACTGCACTCTACTGCAATTACCATGCTTTACTGCCCTATACTGTACTATACTCCTCTATATGTGCACTATACTGCACATGAATGTATTGTATTGCACTACACTGTACTCGCATGATACTGCAATTTACTATTCTGTATGGCATTGCACTTTACTGCACAAAACTGTTCTTTAGTGTACTGCACTATACGGTGTACTGTATTTCCTGGTAAGGACAGCAGGGTAATTTTTCAAGGAACGAAAAAACCCTGACTTACGATCTCTGTTGACACACTTCCTTTCGCCACAAGTGCAGAGTCACTGTGCTTTGGAGTTTCTTCCTTCGGTCTTTTGCAGAGTTGAAGTTGAAATACAGCAAAACTCAATTGCCAGTACTGCGAAACTCAATTCAGTCATGGTTGCCTCCCCTCCAGGCACAATAACTAACACAGACCATTATAAAGCAGATGAGTTTATAACATAAAGGAAGGGAACACAATTTGATTTAATTATTTACAGCACAGCCAGGGCTTCATTACAATCCATCAATTAATCAATTAATTAGTCTCAAAGCCTCTTCATCAGTCAAGCGTCATAGGCTGTTAATAAAGAAATCAGTACATTTTTAGAACAAATGATTGATCAACAAAACAGGAGCCGCAAGATCAATGAGATCAATCATAGCCGCTGTATCAGTCACTCAGCCACTGTGAAGAATTTCTCACTGTGCTCAGAGATCCCCATCCGTCTGTTTATTGACTGTGCGATTCTCAGGGGGATGAACCAACTCACTCAATTTTATATTATGAGCTGTTTTTTTTTTTTTTTTTTTTTTTTTTTAAAGGGAGAAACATTAAGATTCACATCAGAAACAAACAAGAATGGACCTCAAACAGCAAAACTATTACCGAGCCTGATTGTGTTAGTGTCACCTCCCTTTCCTGCTGGCATTATGTCGCACACACACTATATATGTGTCAAAGGAGGCTGTGGTTTTACCCATCATCAGGGCTCGCTCACGGCAATAAGAGAGGACAGGTAAGGCAGCCTACCGCTTGTAAGCTCCTTGCAGCACTTGTAATCCGAGCCCCTTTTTGGATCTGAAAGGCGGACTGAGTCAGGGCAATCCCCCCCTGGCTATTCTTGGACATATCTCGGCCCGGCCAATCTCATTGAGGTATGGGCCAATTTTCCATTACTTTCCCTTTTAGATGCATTTTATTTTAATTACCCTCCTTTCCTTTAATCCTCTAATAATCTGACTGAGCTATAGGGTAGGCTGTTGATTAAGTATCCCACAATTAAGTATGGCGAAACTGAGCTCCTTTATCTGCAACTGTGCTAGAATTTGTGAGGGATTATGCAACAAAAGATGCCCCCCCCACCTCCTTCCGTTCAACCCCCCTTTTGACGCATCCCCAGAGAGCAATGCTTTTCATGCTCCGTATTTTATTCTAATTATCAGTTACCTAATATAATATTGCACAGTTCATTGCATCAGACGCCATCATTTCCACAATTCTGTTAAATCACATGACTGTTGATTAGAACCGCAGAATATCTGATAATTGTTTACTACTGAATTTCATCTTGATATGTATCTTTTAACAAGGGCGTCTGCCAATAAATAATAATAATAACAAGAGCATCCTATTTGGGTAACAGTAAATATTGCAAGAGACCACCGCAAGGTATTTAAACTGTATGGCTAATTATTGCAGGTGCACAGGAACTTTTTCGATCTCCCTGTACATACAGCTCTGGAAAAAAGACCACATTGATTTCTGAACTTGGAGTGATCTCTCAATTTTTTCCAGAGCTGTAAATATTACCAACCCAACCAACCAATTACAGCAAAAGAAACAAACCATTAGGAAATAGGAAATGCATTATTGCTCATCTGCAGGTTTTTAAATTGGCCCTCTGAACGGCGGTGTGCAGACCGACACGTAGCCACTTGCGGTTTCCACACCACGTCCCGCCACAGCCCCCGAGTTCTGCAGCCGACCGCAGCTACCCACAGTCCCTCCCCCTGAGGATGACGTGCTCATCACTGCCTACTTATTCCTCTATCGATGCGATGATGCAACGATGAAGAGCTGGCTTTCCTGGGACTGGTAATGACAAACACACCCACCCACCCACCGTGTCACTTCCTGCGCTGATGCAACCCTGGGCATGAAAAGGTGAGCCAGGGATGAAGACCTCGCAGACCCTACAGTAGTAATGCATTTCATTCATCTTCCTGATTATCTTGTCTTCTGTTTTTGTTTTGGGGTAGCAGCCCCTCGCTAGGGATGAGTTTGGGGTGGGCAGAGCCAAATAATGACTTAATTCAAGAATTCTTATTTTTTAAATATTATGTATTTTATTTTAGTTTAATTGTTCATTGTATGTTATGTTTGAGGTAGGGGAGCATCTGAAACAGGGGAGGACATCACATGAACAACAGCTGAAGGTTGAAGAGTGTCATCAGCTTTTCTTTTCACCCTGAGCTTTTGGTGCCCCCATTCATCTCATTATTGCCTTAATCGGGACCAGTTCAGCAACATGTCCCAGGGTCTGAGGGCAAGATGGCAGCAAGCAAACATTGGATCACGGCTGATGCAAGACCTTAAAAGTGGCCTGTCATTTCTTGAAAAACATTCCTGTAGAGGGAGGGCCAGGGAGAGCAGCAACAGAAACACTCCTGTGTCAGCCCGTATCAGGCCTCTTAAGCTGAATGCAGGTGAACTAGTGCCCTTGGCAGCGGGGGACATTTTTCAGAGTGCGAAAACCAACACCTTGCGGTTATGCTGACATACTTCCTTTCCGCAAAACACTGCCTACCTTCCCGTCTGCAGGCCCTGAACCCAATCACACAGTGACGTTAATCAGAGCTTTTATAATCTGCAAAAGACAGACGAAAGGAAGGCAAGAATGAGAGGAAATGCTGCGCGTCACAAAATAACAAGAACTGATCTCAATTACAACTAAAACCCTGGGCAGCTGCAGATATCGATATATTTATAGATATGTTTCTATGAATTAATGTCTCGGGGGAGGAAAATTGAGCAAGTCAATCTGAAACGTCTCATACGGAAACAACGGGTTTGTCACATCTCCCGAAAGCGGCCACCCAGACAGCAATTTTAGGTTGGGGCATAGTTAGTGACCGACCACTTGCCAACCACAAGAAACCATAAACCAACCCAAATAACACCCTCTTGTGTCAGAGCAGCCGTGCAAATCCCCTCCTCCTCTGTCAGGCTTTACTTTCACTCCCACTGGGGTGAGGGCACGGTCACAACAGGTGCCAGTGCTATACACCGTACCACGAAGCAGCTGTGTAAATACTGCAAAACAACAAACACCCCCTCAGCCCTGGTCCTTCAGAGCCCCAGCCCCACAGGTATGGAAATTGGACTTGCCCCAATGTCTACTTAACCACTGACCAGTTTCCCCTTTCGCCTAAAAGTACTGTAAAGCTCATACTAGATACATATTCATATTCCAGTTATCTTATTGCACTTATTCTGCATGAATGAATCACAGTTATTTTATTATGTTTATTACTTCACTGATGCATCACTTGTCCCCCCCAGCCCACACGGCACGGAGCTGTCTGGAGCAGACTGTTCACGGCTGACGTCACAGCGCAGCCAGAGCCGAACTCTGCCAATTGACAACACATGGTCCGTGTCGAGGCAAAAGGAGTGTGAGTCTGGGCTCGGGCAAGCAGAGTGACTCAGATTATGCCCCAAACGTCCAAGAGATGCAGAATCAGGCTCTTCCGACTCATCGAGCCCGATGGCGTTACACGCGCAGAGCTGCCACCTCTCACCCCTCCGCACAGCCGCACAGCAAACTGCGCTGGATTGCTTTCGACATCATTCTAAGAAGCTGCACCCTCTCAGCTGTACTGTCATTTGCAAAATTAATGCATACACATCTGTATTTTACATTAATTACACTACTGCACGTTTGTAATAACTTCCACTGAATCAGAAAATTCAGAGAAAAATAATTCCGAGATGGAAATTGAATGGGGTTGTGTAAGAATGGCTCTTCATCATGGTGCACTGCTCTACATGTCACGGTCGCATGCCCGCCTGTCTCTCTGGCTGCTGTCAGCTTGGCTGCCTGGCGAATCAGGGATAATGTTTATACTGGCATCATGCTACAGGCATGCATGGGCAACGATTTCATACCCAAATTAGACCCTTCGGCTCTCTTACACGTTCGCTGCCGATAATGGGCCTGAGCACTGATCCCTCACCACAGCGAAATGAACTCTAACTCAGGAGGACGGGGAATTTCCAAATTGTATTAAAGACGGTCCCTCCTGTGGCTGCAGCGCTGCTCTGTGTTTCTCTGAACTCGCAGGGAACGTACACGGGCACGGGCACAAAATACATCACACCTCTTCCACCAAAACCATGACTGAAACAGACAGTGCTTCAGTAGTTTGCCGGAGTCTACACAACACTAACAGGACCAGGATGACCTTTAGTCATCAGTCTAGTTTTTTTTTTTTTTTTTGTTCCTTCTTCTTTTTCAGCAGGACAAAACCTCCCCACTGTACTGATGACCAGAGGCACACAAATAAAACTGAAGATGCAACAGGATCTTTCTCATGGATTAATCATTCACATTCATATTTAATTTTCTATCCAGGTGGAAAAATCCCAGGTCTGTACATCTGTACCTTTCAAAAGAACATCACCGCTGGACATGGAAGAGAGAGAAAGAGAGAGAAACACCAGAATGTAACCTCCTGTCTGACCACAATAAGACCTGCCACAGCCTGAGGGACAGTGGATAGACACCCTGCCTGCCTTGAGCAGTTACTGATAAATTAGTTATACAAAATAAGTAATATATTTGTTCTGCAATATTATTTGTGATATTTTGAAAGCTTTGTCAACACCAGAGCGTCCTGCTAATACAATTTGAGAAAGAAAGAGAGGGGAAACGGGCAGTGCAGTTTTTAATTGCTGTATAAAAGTGCTTAGGGGGAAGCAGGGGGAAATTTGGGATGCAGCCCCAAGCCAAACTGCCACAACCAGTTACCAAACTGCCATCAACAAGTGCGGACAATTGATCAGTTACAGGAGCTGGCACACACAAGCAGGGCCCCAGGGCTTCGGCCCCCAGTCCACAGCTACGAAGGCCCTGGCCAGCTGCCACCCCCCAACAAAGGCCTGAAACACTGAGGCAGAAGTAGAAGTTTTCTGGTCACTGAGATCAGAAGTGCTGTCAATCTGTCTCAGCAGATTATCTCATAGGGTCTATGTGGGGGTGTCAACCCCGTTTTCCTTGCTCTGCTCCTTGATGGTTTATCAGTTCCACAGACCGACACAATCACTGCACACCTCTCTGACACCCAGGCAGGGATTATTTTAATACAAAATCTATGATTATATATATATACATATGGCCTATATATACGATGCCCTCCTCTGCCCTGTTACCTTCCTCAGGGCTCAGTCTTCATTTAGCAACATTTGATTGAATCTGCAGGTGATTTTGATGAAGTTGCATCTTCAAAAGCAAACTAAAACCGAAGAAACCCCTAAATATTCATCTTCATGGACGCCCCTGTCCACAGCAAGCTTTCGTTGTTGTTGAACCCGAGAGAGTTGGCAGGACAGACAGTCTTGATGGCAGAGGGGAGAGGAAGTTCCCTTACAATCTGGGTCTGGAAAAGTCTGTTCGGTTTTCTTTTCTTTCTGACACAGAGCAGGGTGATGTGTTGTGTACCGGGCCGGGGCTCCACTGAGGGCGGAACAGGACAGGGCCAGGCAGCACAGAAATTGGGTTCTGCTCCTGGGGGAGAGGGAGAGGGAGAAGGTAAAATGATACATACTGGGTTGCTTTATAAGGTCAGTCAGCCTATTCCAATATAGGAATGCGGCGAATCTGGTCTGATAGACAGACAGAGATCGGCATCGGACCGGCATCACAACCCACTAAGCTCAAAAACTTTCCTATCCTGACCTGGAACGACCCTTTCCAAACTCCCCCACCCCCCCACTCCACGTTCACCTGATGTTTGCCGTGTGGAAGAGCAACAGCAGACCGAATTTCACAACCAGATGCTGTGCCAGCCAACTGATAACAACAATAAACACGCTTATCTTTACAAACAGATCACAAGATTAGATCATGCCTACTACGGGTTTTGCGTTTGTTTAAGTGATGCCCTTTAAAGCAGGACGCCTGGCTGGGGTTAGGCAGGGCCAGGGAGCCGCTGTGGTACAGAGGAATTCTGCCCTGCTGGTCAGGTCATAGAGTTAATTTATAAATGCATGTTGCTCCTCCATGGGCTTTCAGTCTCCCTGGTTCTGTTGGGTCGGGTTCTGGCTTCACATGGCTCTGTACCGAGTCTCTCGCTGACCATGCTCTCGAAGCCCCTTCCACACCTATATCCAGTATGAATCGGATATCGATGTCGCTGCCTCTGCACACTGACTGCATTACCGACAAAGATCTGGATGAGGCAAGTTATTTGTGCAATTAAATTGTGATATATCTGGAGTTATGCTGCAAGGCACTTCTTGTCAGTTACGCAAAACCGACATCCTCAGTGGATGGTACCGTGTTTGACCTCAGCTCCAGATATTGTACCCAGATATTAACCTTTGAACCCCACATCCTGAATACTGTCGAGGTTTCATTCTTCCACCCGAGAAACATCTCCAGAAATTGTTTTGTCTTTTGACCTACAAGGCTCATGGTGTGGCTCCTTTTCACCACAATGTTTGTCTACTCTCTCAGCCACCGCCCTTGCTCTGGCGATGCCGGCCTGCCCCTAAACTCTGGAATGCTATTCGGTTACCTGTAGTGCTTTTCAAACCAGTTGAAAGACTTATACTTTTTAAAGGCATCATCTGTTCCTTGTTGTTTTTACTTCACTCTGTGTCTGCACTGTTGTGTTTTATCACTAGTAAAGCGCTTGGAGACAATTTTGCTTGTAAATGGGCTATAAAATAATTGCACAGTTATGTTGCTCCTTTTAGAATTATTTCCATTCCGTGTATCATTATAGTGGTTGTTATAATGAGGGATTTCAATTTCACACTTCAAGAAAGACATCTAGAGGCAGTTCAGAGGAGAGCAACCAGACTTATTCCAGGTCTGAAGGGAATGTCCTACTGAGAGACTGAGGAACTGAACCTTTTCACCCTGGAACAGAGGAGACTACGTGGGGACTTGATTCAAGTCTTCGAAATCATGAAAGGCATCGACCACATCAAACCAGAGGAGCTTTTCCAGATCAGCAGGGACACACGCACCCGGGGACACAAATGGAAATTGGGCTTCAAGGCATTCAAGACAGAAAACAGGAGACACTTCTTCACACAGAGAGGCGTCACAATCTGAATAAACTCCCCAGCGATGTGGTAGATGCTGAAAATTTGGGAACATTTAAAAATAGACTGGATAAGATCCTTGGATCACTTAGATACTAATGGACACCAAACGAGCATGATGGGTCGAATGGCCTCCTCTCGATTGTAAACTTTCTTATGTTCTTACAGTACATTAATTAACGGCTGTAAAGGAGACTCTTATTTTCAGTGTAGACTGATTTATTTAGTTTGTTTTCCCCCACAGCTTAAAAATATTCAGTAAATCATTCTGAATATTTTATTTTGAACCTAAATAAGCAGTTGAACATGGTGACCTAAAGTAAATATGGGTAAAACTATTTATTTAGACTCCCTCAGATTGCTTGGGTAGAGTGGAGGGATTGGACAACAGGTGGGTGTGGAGGACAGCGCGTGTGTCAGAGTGCATGAGTGTGCGCATCTGTATGTTACAGTGTGCGCTGGATTGTGTGTGTATGTCTGGATTACCTCCGAGCTGGTCACCGTCCATTCTGCATCTACGCTCCTAAATGAGCTGCACTGCCCCACTGGCCACCAGGGGCGCTATAGTGCGGTAGCGCATCAAGTGCTGTGAGCCCTCCTCCATGTCAACAGCATACTCCCTGACCGGAGAGAGAGAGAGAGAGAGAGAGAGCCTTCAGTATCTTTTTTTTAATCCACACCTTTTCAGTAATGAAGATTAAATGATTTGGGTTTAATTAGTTCCGATGGCCCACGTGTGGTCCTGGTGATTGCTGATTTAAAGACTGATTTAAAACTTCAGGACTGTGGCTTCTCTCCAGGAACAGCTCTGGCCACCGTGCTCTGGCCACTGCTGCCCCCTGCTGGCACCTCGAGGTAACACATCGTAAAGGCAGCACAAGCTTCAGCCGCAGAAGGAACCATTTCATTCATGGAAAAACAAAATGAAATCAGTGTATTTGTCCGTTCTACCATCACCGGTACAGCAAGAGGACATTTTTCAAATTCTGTGCAGCAGAACACATCACAGAATAATAGTAAAGTCACCCAGTTTCAGTCATGTGACATTAACTAGTGAATTTGCTCCAGTAACCAAAAGTAGAAATGTTCGTAAATCAGCTGTGCAGGGCTCTACGCTTACTTTTTTCCTGAGGAGCACTGTGCCCCACATTGAAAAAAATTAGTTGCATATCATCATAAATGGTTCAAATTTAATGCTAAAATGAAAAACAAATGCAACATTGGGGGGCAGTGGCTCAAACCAAAAAAGGGGCAATTTGTTCCGCGGGTGGCAGCCGTGTGGTCCAGGTGGGGGATTTGGATCATATAGGGCACTTCAGGGGAACAGCAGCACTGTTGCAAACTCAAAACGAAACTCAAACGTTTTCCATTTGTTTTTTTGTTTATTATATACATTTATATTTTGAATTCAATGTGTATGGCAATAGTTTGATCATATAGTATAATGCGCCACAGCTGTACAATGCACTTCTAGAGGCTCTGAGGAGCGCCCTACACATTTAAAGAAACGTCTTAATCACTTTTAGGACAAATTAAATAATGATCTCGGTTAGTTAAAAGTTTTAAAATAATCTTTTCAGCCTTTTTATTGCTTGCTCTCCTTTATTGGCTAACCTAGCTGCTTGTTTTCTTGCTTATTTTGTTGTCTGTGTGTACTGTCCTGCTGGATCACCGGTCTTTGCTGTGTCTGTTGCTTGATTGTAGTGCGTGGCTATAATAAATAGAGCGCGTTATAAATAAAATGTATAATAAAAATAAAGCAGTTGAGGAGGTAAAGAAACAGGCCTAGCTTGCGAAACGCACACCAGTGACGGGAAAGGCTGAGTACTTTGTGCGGTTTAAACGGATCCAATGTGCAACATTCCTGACGGACCACCTTTCAGGTCCAGAGGCAGCGGCCTGCACCAGCTGGGCGTCTCCATCCTGCCATGGCGGCTCAGTGCCTCTCTCTCCAGCGCTCTGCGTCATTGTCGTGATCGCCATGTGAGGTCAGCTGCGCACATGTTGCAGCAAAATCTCCAGTGTCAATTCAGGGGTTACCTTTGGTCGTCTGTCTCGGGCTCCACCAGGATGTTCTCCTGCCGCTCCTTCACGCGCAGGAACACGAACGAGTCCAGGCTGGGCTCAGGCACTGGGGGGGCAGACAAAACACGGCGTACGTTAGTTCCACACTGTCTAATACAGTCCAGTCCAACACTGTCCAGATGACTTCCCAGAACTGGGCCAAAGCACCCTAGTGCAGAAGTAGTGGCAGTCTAAGAAACCCTAGGAAAGGCCCATCAATTCTCCCCCAGAGATGTGTTAATTTTGCCCAAAAGAAACAGCACTGTTAACCACATGAACATTGCCCACAGGTGCGAGATTTGCATGCGTTAAGCTGTTGGAACGACTTTGGGACAACTGCAAAGTATATTCAGCTTCTGGGGCCTAAAGCCTGGCTAAATATATCCATCAGGAAAATAAGTCAGTGAAACCAGAGAGAGAGAGTCTTATTTTTCATATTTCCTACCCGACTTGGCCAGGTCCACAGCCTGGAGGTTGGGAGGCATGTGTCTGAGAGCCACGCTCTTCAGGTAGGTCTCCGTGTTGGCCAGGTACCTGTGCCAGGAAACACAGGTGGGCACATCACAGCCACGCTTACACAGCAGCCACCCCTCTGACCCGCCGACCGACGCGCACGAGCCGAGAGGGGTGTCTGGGTTGGCCCGTGCAGCCCAGTCCTGCTCTCGGCTAAGCTGCCACAACACAAACTGCAGCACAGACCCCCCCACTGTCTCTCCGATCACAGAGCAGGGAAACACACAGACAGAGCCAATCAAAGAGCCACACAGGAATGAAAAGAAAATCAACAGGGAAGTGTAGACTTCTAAGTGAATCACTGGCCTCCCCTGCCGGTTTACTCACTCTTTAGCGAAGGCGAACTCTTCCGGGGACAAGTAGGATGGGTCTCCCTCGGCCCGGGCCTTCTCCTTTTTCAGGACGTGGGGGAAATACTTCTCAATCTGCACAGAGGGAGCGAGGACACCGTCACCATCAGTAGCGAGAGGAGGCCGACTCTCTCAGCCGCAGCTCTCCGTCTCGCTGATCCAGCTGTTCCCGACCTGGCTGCGTCGGCGGAGAGAGATCACCGCGACAGGGGGACACTTCGACACACCGAGACGCTGAGGCTGCCACGCACCGACACACTACCAGCTACCACACTGACAAAACGACAAGTCCCCGGCCACTGACCTTGTGCAGCCGCGAGCGCAGGAAGCTGCTGAGCACGTAACGGATGCGGTCGATCTCCATGCGGTGTACGCTGGCCTTCAGGTCGCCCTTCTGCACGCGCTGCAGGTTCTGCTCCTGCAACACACAAACCGGGGACACGGGGCTCAGACAGGAGCCAGGGAGGGGAGGCTCAGGAGAGGCCGGAGCTCAGAGGCAGAAGAGTGAGGCTGGGAGACAAGGATCAGGGCCTCCGAGGACAATCAGATTTGAACCAGCTCTCTAAACAATTGCCCATTTCCAATCACCCACCCACTCCACAAACACACACACAGTGGGGCAGTTCTCAGGGAGCTCAGGTTTAACAACACAGAAAACCCACGCCTCGCCTCCCGTACCATGTGGGACAGCTGCTCCAGGACACACTCCACGATCTCGGACCGCGTCTCCAGCAGCTCCGGGGAAAACTTCTCATTTAGCCAGGCCTGGGGGACAGAAGCGCATTTTGACAGGTTACTGTCAAAGACTATATATATAAAAAAAAAAAACACACTCATGTGAAACTACACAAAAGTGAATGGTGGCCAGATGCACTAAATAAATGTGAGTGTATTTTAGTCTTTCTAGTATTATAATCGGGGACACATGCATTTGGAGGAGAAGCGAAGCAAGGAAAGACATATACTTCTGCTTTTTCACATTATTATTTTACTTATTTACATCATATTCTTATTTAATTATTATTACTAGTACTTACAGTCATGTTTAAAACACATTTCCTTTGTATATATTGTGCAGTTGTTATTATTGGTGTTGAATGTCACTATGTTTCGTTTGCTGTGGCACCATATCTTAACCGAACACAAATTGATTAAACAAATAAGAAATGAAATAATACGACCTAGCGGCTGTACTTCAGAGACGCATCTGTCTGTTCTGACACTGGCAGAGCTGCGACATCGTCACAACCTAGGGTCAAGTAGCGCAGATTTGCACAGGTCTGCGCAGATCCACCAGCGGGATTCTGCAGAACTGCGCTTTTCTTATGTAACCGATTCGCGAGTGCAGTTCTGCGCAGATCTGCGGAATCCCACCGATCTCACCGCGGGGAGCAGCGCAGACTCGAGCAGGACTGCGCACATCTGCGCTACAGGACCGCAACACTATACTGAAGTCAATGCAGTCGAAATGCAGATCCAAACACCGACCTCTTCCAGCTTGGCGATCAGCTCGGCCGGCGTCATCACCTCTTGCCCGTCATCGCCGCTCAGGTCACTGGCTTCGGACAGGGCGTCCGCCATCCCGAGTGCGGTGATAGCAACAGCAGCTCTCCCGGACCGGGTTACATAAACTGCACTGTTATCCAAAAAGATGAAGCGCAAATCATTGCGGTGCCATGTGTAGACTTCCCTGTCACACTCTCAAAGTGAACTGTACTGATAATTGTGGTGTGGCAAAACCGCTAGCGGGGATTTAACAGAGGGGGTTCGACTGCTTCCACTTCGGGCCCAGACTCTTCTGCTTCCTGTTAAAATTTCGCGCCACTACGAAGGCAACGTCATTATCCTGCGACTGGTTGCGCTCTACGTGGTAGGAGGGTGTAGACGCCATGTTGGGTGAGTGGAAAGGTATAAAACGCAGGCAAATGGAAAACTTCAGTCGCCACGAACAAAACAAAAGATAATATGTAGGATATGGTAGTTAGTACAGTAATACTACACACATTTTTTTTCAACAATTGTAACCAGTCAATATCTTCCATATACTTCCAGAAATGCCCAAATGCGGATTACAAACGTTCAATTCCCAATGTCAACCAACCCCACTGATGACTGCTGCCCCCTAGAGGTTCCTGATGTACTTTCTTAAAAGACGCGAAATTGCCCACCGTCTATTGAATGGTTTACTGTACTTATTTTGCATATATATATATATATATATATATATATATATATATATATATATAAATACTGACCACAATTTGCTTAATCACATACATTACTCAATTTCTTAGCAGATACCCATATCCAGGGTGACTTACAATTTTTACAGTATATCACATTTTACCCATTTATACAGCTGGGCATTTACTGGAACAATCTAAGTAAAGTGCCTTGCTCAAGGATACAACAGCAGTTTGTAAAGGGGATTGAACCCACGACCCCCAGCTTTGAGTCCAAAGCCCAAACATAAGAACATAAGAACATAAGTTTACAATCGAGAGGAGCCCATTCGACCCATCGCACTCATTCCAAGGATCCTATCCAGTCTATTTTGAAATGTTCCCAATTTTCAGTTTGTTCCAGATTGTGACACCTATCTGTGTGAAGAAGTGTCTCCTGTTTTCCGTCTTGAATGCCTTGAAGTCCAATTTCCATTTCTGTCCCCGGGTGCGTGTGTCCCTGCTGATCACTACTCCACACTACTGCCCTTGATGGTGTCATATATAATTAGTCTAATTGAAAAATGAAGTCTCTCCAGCCCCTGCTTTGCAGCATAGAAACTCACATTATATAGGCAAAACTGCAAATTTTACATTTATCTTTTGGCCAGTAAAACGATACCTTACGATACAAACTTTTTAAATACATTGTGTCACAACATTTAAGACTCTCAGACAGTGTTAGTTGCAATTGAGTTAAGAAGCTGCGATCTCCTGCATACAGGATAATGACAGGCTTCCCCTCATGGTGAGCAGAGGACACATGCAGGGGATTGGGCTAGGAGAGCTCAGGGGACATATAGGCACCAGCTTGTGTCTCTGTCTTTGTCTCCCTCTCTCTCTCTGCCCAGCCGAGTCAAAAGCAGTGTGGGGCTGAGGTTAAGCAGCTCTGCACCCAGCCATTCCCCCACTGCACCATTCCCTCCACAAGCTGTTTTCTCAGAGTAAGATCATCTCCTCATCTTCTCATTATCCCATCTTTTTTTCTTTCTTTCCCATTTACTCATTCTTTCTTTCATTAATTTTTCTCATGTTTTCTTTCCTTCTTGGAAGTGAGTAGCCTAGGTGTGTCAGGGCACAGTAAGAGTTTGAAGCTGAGATGAGGGGCTGTATTGAACTTTTACCCATAATTCCCTGTATGTGGCCATACATATCTCGCATACCTATAATTGACTTCCTGTTGCCACCAGTCTCTGCAGGATTTTTAAAGCTTTTGTCCCGTTTTGCACAATTCACTCCATTGAACTGCAGCTAGCGTTCCCAATCTAAGCTTTTTACCACACCCCCTCCCCCCAAAGCCGAGTTTCTGTGTGTACAGCTCTCTAAATTGTTTGCTAATCCACTCTCTGTCCATCCTCTTGGAATACATCCTTACCTTCAGTTTTTTACATTATCCTTTTATAAAGCATGTGGAGCACATTGTGTCAGTGTCTTTAATGTGTGTATGTGTGGGTGTCTGTCTTTAGGCTGCAAAGGGTTCCTGCCCTTGGTTTGGTTTGCAGACAAACCAGTGACACCACATATAATTGAAAATCTCTTTCTCCTTCACTAAGAGCATTACAAGGTAATGTGCTTAAGAGGACAAATTTCCTGGGTCTGCCACAGACACTGAAGAGCACAGTTGTGAGACAAGCAAATGTCCCCAGCATGCTCCAGGCCTGCCTCCCCAGACCTTCCCTCATTTATGTGTGTATGTATGTTTATGTATGTATTTACTTATTAAAAACGACTCACTGATTTGCAAATTCTAACGCGACATCAATGCACATGAAAGTTAAAGACATATATATTCTTAATATGTATGCAAACTAACACAATACCCATATCTCCACACACTTTTGGATGGAGAGAGCGGGCTGTTATTCTTATGCACAGTAGCAAATGCGAGCACTTGGGTGGGAAGGCCTTTGACAACATGCCTGGCTTATGAGACACTAGTCCTCTCGGGGGCCTCCAGCTCTCTCAGGAGTTGGCCCTCTTGTTGGGCTATAGAGACACATGGTTTTCCTCAGCACTACGGCACACTGTGTGCTTTGTGTTACCTTTAAGAAATGAACTGGTTCAGCGACTGGGCTTCTGAGCTCCAGACAGTCCTTTTCGTTTGTTCGTCGCAGAACCCTGCCAGACTGGGGCTTTTTCTCCAGGAACAGAGCTGGCCACCTCCACCAATTTACCAATCACCGCACGTTGGGACAGAATGTGGACGTAAAATGCCAGAAATTCAGCCCAGGAAGCAACGGATTCCACAATCGCTGCAGCAACACCATGCATGGTGGCAGTCGAATCACCTGGCCCAACAGCATGCCTGGAGACCTGCTTATGTAACGTACGCCTGACTTCTGGATCTTGGCAGGGTGGCACATTTCCTTTGGATGGACACCAACAAAGCAGGGCAGGGTGTGTGTGTGTAGGTCCAGTCCTGAGAGGCCACAATGGGTCCTACCTGTCACTCCTCTGAGTCTCTACATTATTAGTAAGTGGTCGCAGGTCCCCTCTTGTCTGTGTCTTCACATTCACGTTCCCCAGAGACCGTCAGAGGAAGGAAGACCCATGAGAACTAGTTCCGCCATTCTGGAAAATAATAATAATAATAATAACAATAATAATAATAATAATAATAATAATAATAATAATAATAATAATAATAATAATAATACTGTTTAAATTCCTTGACATACAGCAAAGTACTCATTACAAGGATGACTGTCACAGGCAGGCTGGGGGTGACAGACAGTTCAGAGGTAGAGATTAAGAGAGATTAACCACCGCGTCCGTGGATTGTGCACAGGAGATCAATCCACGAAAAAAATAGAAAAAACCACTATGCTTTAAATCTGCGGGGCCAGCTGAGAGATTACTGAACCGCCCTAATGAGATTCATGGGCCGGTATAATTAGAAGAGCGCCTGGAAAAGATAAAAGGTTGCTTCAGAACAACACGTTTATATTATCCACTCAGGAAATAAGCTTACGGGTGACGTCAGGCGGAGCGGGGTGGATAAATACGAGCTCCCATGGCAGTTCACTTTTCGTTAACGGACGATTCGGCTCGGTTCGGCTAGGCTCGGTTGAGTTCGGTTCTGTTGCGGTGCTGTAAGCGAAGGCTGTAGAAGGGAAACATGCTGGGGTCCAGAGCTCTGCTGGCGAAGCAAGTGGCGGCGGTGCTGACCCGCCAGCCGGCCTGTCTGGCTCACCAAGGCGACTGGGGCAACTGGGGCAACACCAACATCGCTGTGGTAAGTGTGGAGGGAGGGAGGGCCCGGCCCCCTGGTGCCATGGGGGGCCGTTTCTCCTGTCACTGGGTGTGCGGTTGGGTATGGAAGGACAATTTGAGTATTGGGTCAAAGGAAAGAAAAAGAAAACAATAATTATGAACTGTATTATTAATAATTATTAATTACAAACGTTAACCTGTGTATCACTTTCTGCCAAATTATATACAGTCTATATATTTATACACTCACACACACATTCATTAACAACATGCATTGCTATATTACGCATGCTTAATTGTGTATAACAATTATATAAGGGATATTATACAGATTTTGCGCATTACCAAGCACAATGTATTTTTATCATGAAAAGGTGAATGGTTCTCTGCTCGGCTGGCATTAATGGTGATATTAATTGAATTAATCCCCCTTCACTTACTGTGAGATGCAGGTTGTGGGGCAGCATGGACCCCTGCGGTGGCCGCTGCTCCTCGGCGCTAAATCCCGACATTAGACGCCAAATCGCATTTACAGCACTCCTCACATAGCTAACCTACACAACGGAAGAAACTGACTTGCTAAGAAAGTACAATCACACTGCAGCAATGTGCAACGCCCGCTTTGCAGGTTTCGTTGTAACATTCACTGTGACAGTTGACTGTTAGATGCATTTCAGTGGACCCTATTTCATGCATTTTAATTGTACCTGTACCAACTGTTGAAAAAACGTCATTGTTATTTTTCTACACTCTAATAAATCTATTAGAAATCTATTCACTGTCCTTTGCTTTACCACTCCCCGTATTGTGTTCTGGTTGACACTGTATTAGCAACAGTATTTATATTATTTATGATCTATATTCAAAATGTATTGTTCTCTCTCTCCCCTGTCCAGGTGTTCTCCGGCTGCGGCTGGTGGGATGGTACCGATGTCCACGAGGCAACATAGTGAGTATGACCAGGGCAGGGCGGTGGGAGCGCTTTAAACACACAGGATGCTTTTGGACAGCTACACAGTCACACAGATTGTTCTCACTATTATCCGCAAGGCTGTCAGGAGGCGATGCAGTGAACCCTGTTTGTATGCTCAGCCCAGAGTTCAGCTATCGGACTGGTGTGTTTTGTTAGTCTGTATCCCGACTCGAACCAGATGCCCACTCCCCTAGAGCCCAGGGATTGCACAGCTTGGATCCTGGGTGCCTACAGGTCGTTAAGCACTGTACTGTGGTCCTTCCTGCTGCAGCACTCCCTATTCTTTGCCCCTAGCAAATCCTCCTCCTGTTTAATCGAATCCACCAGGACTGTCAGGGAGAATCTTTTGGTTGGGAAATCTGTTTGGAAATTGCCTGTTGCAAATGAAAAACTGCCCCAGTGTAAATCCCTCTTCTAACACCCCCACCCCGACTCCCACTGGCCGCCCTTCTCTGCCCCTCTCTCTCACAGCACCATGTACCACCTGAGCCGCAACGGAGCCCGGTTCCAGATCTTCGCCCCCAACCAGCAGCAGATGCACGTGATGGACCACATGAAGATGCAGCCCATGTCAGGGGACAACAGGTACCTCCTACCTCTGACCCCCAGAATTCCTAAGCCCCTGTCCTGGGTGGTCCACTGAGCCTCAACACTGGCACCAGCCACCCTGACTGTCTACTCAACAAAATGTCCATGTGTCTTGACCGGTCCCTGCGTCTCTTATCTGTCCGCGTGTGTTTTTCCCATCCCTGTGTCCCTGATGTGTGCCTGTGTCCCTGTGCAGAAACATGATGGTGGAGTCGGCCCGGTTCTGCCATGGTGATGGGAAGATGCAGATGCATGACCTAGCCAAGCTGGATGTCAACAGCTTCGATGCCATTATCTTCCCTGGGGGTCACGGGATCACCAAGAACCTGTGAGACTCCGGACACTGAGAGGGAGGACATGGGAGGGAGGGGAGAAGGAGAGAAAGAGAGAGAGAGGGAGTATGTGTGTGTTGTGACTGTTGTGTGTGTGCCTGTTTCTTGCGACTCTGTTGTGTGTCTGTGTGTGTGCTATAACTAATTGTTTGTTGAGGTTGAGCTGTGCGTGTATGTCTTAAGATGTGTGCGTGTTCGTCTGCCACAGGTCCACTTTCCACAATGATGGGAAAGACTGCAAGATCAACCATGAGGTGGAGAGAGTCCTCAAGGAGTTCCACCGCAACCGCAAACCCATTGGGTATGCACCATTTTGTATTTCACTACCCTGTATAATCCCCACATTGTTCCACCTGACCTCTGACCTCTGACCCCATTGCAGGCTGTCCAGCATGGCCCCCATGTTGGCATGCCGTGTGCTGCCCAGCCTGGAGGTCACCATGGGGCACGAGCGGGACGAGAGCAGCCGCTGGGGGCGCTGGCCGCAGACCAGCATGGTGCAGGCGGTCAAGAGCATGGGGGCGCGGCACAGCCCCCGGGAGCCTTACATATCCTTACGCACAAAGACACACACAAACACACAACCCCCGGGAGCCTTACATACCCTTTCACACAGAAACACACAGAAACACACACACACACACACACACACACAGACCCAGTCCGACACATTCTGTCAGTAGTTCTTGCCCTAGTTGTTGTGCTCTTGCTCTGGCCTTGTCTGTTGTGTGCTCTGCTGCCGTCCTTGCTGTCCCATCTCAGGCTGTTGTCTTCCTTAACGCCTGCCCCTCCACGAGGTGTATGTGGACGAGAAGAACAGGGTGATCACCACGCCCACCTTCATGTGGGAGACGGACTACCACTACCACTACATCTTCGACGGCATCGGCAACATGGTCAAGCATGTCATGCGCATGTGTGCGAAGTAACAGATGCACGTGTGTGTGTGTAGGATAGATAGAGGTGGGTAGAGAGAGGGAGCAGGAGAGGTGGAGACAGAGAGATGAGAGGGAGAAGGAAAGACAGACAGGACTGCAGGAGAGATGGAGGAGAGAGAAAGAGAGAGGACTGCAGGAGAGAGAGAGAGTGTGTGTGCGAGAGAGAGAGAGAGAATCCCGGAAGTGTGCCCGTTCATTAACATGTACCTAACACACACAGTTGCAATAAAGCGTGAAAAAGGGAACCTGGCTCTTGTGTGAGGATTTCTTCATTGGTAGTGTGTCCAGTTTGTTTGCTGTTTGGTCAAATTTGTTCGAGTAAATTAATAAATAAGTAATGAGGATCTGGTCAGGAGGTGATGAAGAACAGATCTTTAGTTTTGGGAACTGCAACTTGGGATCATAAACATTAATGGTCCGGCAAGATAACAGCTGCCCTCATGGAACAACAGGCTGTGCTGGGGAGAAATGTAGTCAGAGCCGCCCTCCCATCCAGGGTCAACCCATGGTAATAGAGGTCACCTATCCCAGCCCAGTCCAACCCATCCCATTCCAGTCCGTCTCAACTCAGTCCAGCTCTGCTGACCAGGTAAGGCAGCTAGAAGCTACAGCAGCCAACACCACTATGCTTCAGGGGGGCAAGTGACAAGAGACCTCTGCTAAGCATTTGGTCTTATGTTCTTATGCTCGTTAAGCAATTAGCTCAACTAGGAAACAAAGAGCTCAGGCCCCAGGGAAGGATCAGAAGATACCGAGGGGAAGTGGGGGTTTGGGGCCCGTCCTTGACACATCCAGATCAGCACACGTCACAAACATGACAACCAAACAAAAACCCGTGCCGCCCCAACCCAAGGGATTTTGAGCACTGAAGTGTTCTGCTGGCACTGTGCTCGTCTGATACGCAAATGGCTAAAACCCAGCTGTTCATGACCCTTCCACCTGCGAGAGAACAGTTAGTGTCCTCTGTTCATTGTGGAAACACATGGGACACACAGGGCATCTTAAAATCAACTGATTCCAATTTATTCGATCTCCAACAAACACATATAAAAAACATCAAAAAAACAAAAACATTAACAAACAAAGAAAAACAACACAATAGACTTTATCATCTGAGCCCCTCCTTTGTACAAAATTTGAAAAATGACTTTAAAAACAAATGTTTATTTTTATCCATGAAAAATTCTGTATACAAAAATATTAAATACACAGCGAATTCTTAAATAAAAGATAGGCTTCTATCCCGTCTTCATTTTTCTCTTTAGAGTTTGTATTTTTTTTATATATATATAGTTTTTTTTTTTTTTTTTAAGTACCGTAAAAAAATCATAACTATTCACTTTTCTCTTTTCTTTTTTTTCTTAATTCGAAAAAAAAACGTCAGAGCAGTGACATTAAGAACCCTGGAAACAAAATGGTGGACCAAATCTCACCTTCGACCGACCCTGACATGCGATGTAGGCAACTGTACCCCATCGCCATCTCATTTATGATCAGGGGCCACTTTCTGCTGGTTATATATCAAAATGCGACAGGGTGCAAGTTTGTCATTTCTCGAATCGCAGGTACTGTAGGTCAAAGCTTTGATATGGTTTCTCTCCAATATCTGTTTCAGTCTACAAACAAACAAAATAACAAACAAACATTTAGGCATTTAAAACACAGAGAGCAGAGATGGCTGTGGCCCCAAGGAACAGCGCATGAGTGACACTCAGTGGACAGAGATACAGCACAGCGAGACCCAGAGCGCCCCTCACTGACAGGAAATGGGAGGAGTCCCCAACATTCAGTCCCCACCCCCGTTCCCTTTTTGTTGATTTTTAAGTTCCTCCCAGACGCTTTTATCTCCAGGCCTCTCCTGTTATTGGCTGTGCTCACCTGCTGGTTAACAGTCATGACAGTAGCACTTCGAGTCAGGACGTCTATTGAGGGGAATTTTAATGTTCAGAGTGTTTTGGTTCTTACTGTATTAACAGAACTGCTCCTGCTTTGGACTCGTGTGCTTAAGTGTGGATTTGAATTTATATTTTGTACAGTTTTAGTTCCAGCCCGCCAGTTATGCAGTGGGACTGATTAAGTGGATTGACTGGGCCAGTTGAATCCTTCACCACAAGCTGCCAATTATGTAACAGGCAGTGTGTCTTTGACTCCAAATAATCTTTTAAGCCTTTTTTTTTTCGAAGGGGTGAAAAGGACCTTAAAACAATGTGGTGTATGTCCAATAAGTGACATGATTCAGGGAAGGATTGGAGAGAGAAAGGGCTCCAGGCCCAGGAACAGAAGGGCAGAAGATGCTGAGTTTGAGATTGTGGTAGTTACCCTGCATAATTCAGAAAATGCACACAGTTTGGGGGCGATATCCACCTTTAAGCGCCCCATGTTTCTCAAAGAAGAATGTTGGAAACGCAGCATTCTGATGTAGATTTGCGGGCACTGAAAACGAAGGCTGCTTGCAACTGTGTGAGCCCACAGCACCCTTTGCTGTGACAGTAGGGGTCTTCACACAGTGAGAGCCCCCCCATCACCACTCCTAATCCCCCCTGATCCCTTACTGCAGCGCTTGCTAGAAAACACATTCCTGCAAGTGGTTCAGCCAGGGATACTGACAGCGGAGTGAAAAAACAGAACATTAACAGAAACAAACTAAAAAACAAAATAAAACATGTTTCTCCCCTTTTATACTTCTTCAGTGAATGCAGGCAGACTGCAGAGCAAGAGGCAGCAACATCAACGCCAGAGTCAGCAAAAGCAGGGCAGATACATCTTTATCAAACATATTTCCTTGCATTTATGTTATAATTGATGTGATATATTTATGATGCACAGTGCCCATAAATATATCACATCAATTATAACATAAATGCAAGGATAAATGTTATACATTTTTGCTCTAGGAAGCTGATCCAGAGGTTTTTCCCGCCTGCATCCAAGCGCCTTGATATATTTTGACCTGCCTCGATAGCGGATCGATCGATCGCTTGACTGATTGACTGATAGCACCGATTGACGGCTCTAGTAAACCCTTGCACAGGAGCACAAGCTGCTGGGTCTCTGGAGTTGGCATGGAAACTGGCCAGCAGCGTTGCAGTCAGCTTACAAACGTCTTGAACATAAACAACACATCCCTACAGGCTGGGTGGCTCCCCAGCTCTGTGTCAGCTGTAAACACTTTGGAAAAAAAATCCCATAGAAGCCTCTGTGATCAAAAGCTTTCAGAGTTTCTGCCCTTTTTCTTGTCTTTATCAAAGTTACACATTCCTGCATCTTTCTTCCAAGATATAATTTCTATCTGAAAAAATACACTTTATATATCAGTGTAAAGCTGTATTTGAGTAAAATTCATATTCGTAAGGATTTGTCAATAAAAATATCTCATCTTAATTAAAAATATACCTGATGTGTGAGTGTTCAGGAAGCTCTATAGGATTTTTCCAGCTGTTTCGGACTCCTTTGCTATATCATTATAGATACAACATCCCTCCTAAAACATCAGGGATCTGGACTTTACCCATAAATGACAAGATGCTTAAAAATAGAAAAAATATTGATTCTCCCATTTATTCAGAGCACACCGACTCATATACGAAATATGAGGTGCGCTGGTATTTAAGTTTCTTTTTAGTTTAGTCTGTGTGTGTGTGTGTGTCTTTATGAGTAAAATCCAGGCCTTACCAACAAACAAGCAAATAAAAATGAAGAAAAACAATCCACAGTCCACAACAAGAATAAGCTAGTGATTGAAAAAACTGTCTTCAGCGCACCACCACCAGAGCACCACAGTAAGAACAACACGCACGGGGCCACACACACGAACAGGAGTAAAACAACAACAACAACAACAACGTCAAAACAACCAGAACACATACGATTCAGCGAACGAACAGTCCTCGCTGCTATGGCTTCGTACCTGGATAAAGCTGTCCCGTGGATTATGGCAATCGACAATTGATCATAACAATTCGGGGGCAAGGAATGTGGTGTGTCCGTCCAGCTCCCCCCGGCGCTGTAAGGTGCCCATGGGGTCTTAATGAAGGGGCCACACACTGTCAGTCTCCACACTGTGAGAGAAGGGAGCCCTGGCACAGATCAGGGCGCACAGTTTCAGTCGGGTTGCCTCCTCTGTTTTTACAATCGGTCGCTTTGCTCTCTGTTCCGTCCCTGCAGCGTTTATCTCTCCGTGTATTGGTTTATTGTTCTGCCAGCAGTCCAATCGCAATCTTTTTTCCCCCGACCCACGTACAGGCTGTCCAATGGTGAGACCCCTAGCGTCCGGCGGCCGTCCATTTGTGTGGGTGCGGGGGTGCGAGTGGGCGGGCGGAGGCTTCAGGAATTGGCTGGCCGCTCCTCAGCAGAATCTTTAACACAGACAGATGGAGAGTTAGATGCTGAGCAGCACATCTGGAGCACAACAGCTGTGACACAAGACAGGGGCGAAGTGAGAAGAAGCATGACTGACAGACAGACAGACAGAAGGACAGCAGGCTTTCCTCTGTCGGAGGTTCAGGCTGGTGGAAGGTAATGTGAAATACAGGCAGGCAGACAGTGAGGCTAAAGCACCAGGTAGTCGGACAGACAGAAGGGGAGGGACGGACCGTGGGGGGGGTCAGAGGAGCGCAGTGTCGGAGCCGTGGGCGGGGCTGGGGCTGGTGTCGGCGGCTGGGGGGGCGGGGGGGTGTTTGGCGGCCTGCTGGGTGCGGCGGTACTCCTGGAACTCACGGCGCAGGGCGTTGAATCGCTCCTCACTGAGAGAGCCGCCCCAACGCGGGGCCGACAACACACCTGGAGCAGAGACAGGGAGAGAGGGAGGAGGGGAGGAGGAGAGGGATGGAAGAGGAGCAAAATGAGGAAGGAACCTAAGTAGAGGGACAGACATTCAGGCAGGCAGACAGACACAGACACACAGACACAGGGAGAGACAGACAGACACACAGACAGAAAAACAGACACATAGAGAGACAAATAGATACACAGACAGACAGACACATAAATAGAAAGACTGAATCACAGAGACACAGGGACAGACTCTCACCCTTCCCCTGCAGCTCCCTCAGTGCGATGGTGGAGCGCGGCCTCTCTCTCCTCCTCTCCCTCTCCCTCTCGCGCTCCCGCGCTCCGGTCTCCCCCGGCCCATACCCGCGCAGCGTCTCCAGGATCTCGGAATCCACACCGAAGTCCCCGGTGTCCCACTCATAGCTCTCGTCCACAGACGTGTTCCTCCTGCACACGGACAGACGCACGCACACAGAGGGACCGACGGACACGCAGAGGGACAACGAGCTCGGGTCAAAGGTCACGAGAAAGCATGCAGTTCTGGCCACACTGGCCACATAGTCAGATCACCGCTAGAAGGATAAATCGACAAAGGTTGAAAAGACAACAAAAGAATACAAATCACAGATATAAATGGATATGATCCGAGTTAATGAATGAATTGGGGAGTTAATGACTGGACTCCGAGTTACTCACCTTTTGGTCGCTCTCTTCTCCTGCAGGTCGAGCGCTGACCTCTCCAGCCGTGCGCTCTCCTCCGTGGTCTCGGGGGAGCCGGTCAGCGAGGGGGTGAGGGAGAGGGAGTAGCGGAGGAGGGAGGGCGCGTAGGTGGGGCCCACGCTGCCCCTGCCGCTGCTCTGGCTGGCATAGCTGCCCCGCGCCTCCTTGGCGTCCCGGTGGTCCCTCATCATCTCCGCCTCCGCCTCCCTCCCCTTCTCCAGCTCTGGAGGGCGGGGCTCGAAGGGGGCGTGGTAGGGAGAGGGCCAGCTGAAGCCCCTGGGCAGGAAGGCTCTGACGGGGCCCCGTATCGAGTCAGGGTGGGGCAGCAACAAGTCTCCCCCATCCCCGGGCTGTGGTAGGGGGGCTTGTGCCAGGTGGGGGGGCCCTGAGAGCACCGCTTTAGTCTGCGCGGTTCCCGGTCCGTTCTGGTACTCGAACGGCCACTTGGGCGTCTCCGGGAATGCCACCACTGTCCGTCTTCGTTGGTGCACCTCCAGTTCCTGCCTGGGAGGAGCATCTCCAGGCGCCACCTGCACACCGGTCCGCACTGGAGGTCTGTAACCGGCTGGCCCCTTCAGGAAAGGCCCTGGTTTCGGGTAGAAGCTGGATGAAGGGCTGCGGCCCAGGCTGTGCGACTTGATACGGACGTCCGGGAACGCCAGTTCATCCTGGAAGCACCTCTCAGAGAGCTGAGGTCTGGGGTTCTCGAAAGTCTCCCACTTCTGGGATCCCAAGCTGAGGGATTTCCTCAGGAAAGGCCCTGGTCTGTCGGCTGAGGACAGAGTCCTGCTTGGGCCGCTGCTGACTGATTTCTTCATGAAGGGCACAGGGGATTGATAGGATCGGTTACTCCTACTGCCCTGAGCTTCCAGGATAAATCGGTGTTTTTGATGGCGTTCAGACGCAGGATCCCTTTTTCTATCCAAAGGGTTGGATCCGGTAGCGTGGGGTTCATTTTGGTGATGTGCCGCCTTCCCAGCGGAGCCAGCACCAAGATTGTTTCTGGCCTGCCCTGCCTCTAAGGCCAAATCGGTCTTGTCTTTTAGGAAAGTCCCAGGATTTGGACCAAAAACAGGCCTGTCATCTTTGTTATCATCTGGTTTGGTTTCGCACTCCAAACTGGGAGTCGGAAGGCTTCTCTCCAATGTAGGCCAACCTTTCTCCAAATGCCCTGCTTTCGAGCTGGAATTCGAAGATTCAAGCCTGTCTATGAAAAGTCCAAGCTTCTGTGCCTCACTGGGCACTGAGTCGCCACAGAAACTATGGCTAACTGCCGTCTTATCGTCCAAAACACTCGCACATTTTTGGCTTGAACAGGCCTCCCCATTTTCCTGCACACAAGCTTCACGGTCCCTTGTAACTGACTCTGTCTCGTCTCTCAGGCAACTCCCAGACTGCTGGCTGGAGATAGGCCCAGATGAGTCCACATCTTCTGTCTCCTCCATCGGCTCGTCCACGCTCATTTCGATGAAACCTGGGAGGCTCAGATATTCCAGGATGGCGCTGGTCTGGAGAAGAGATGCCCTAGACCTCTGCAAGGAACCCACGGAATTAGGGGAGCACTGCGGCTTCTGCTTCGGTTTCAAGGAATCGGACAGTTTGCTGATGGAGAAGGCTGACTGGTCACTGTGGACGTCATTGTTCTCCACTAGAGGTAGAGTGGACATCCTGCTGGGGCTGTCAGCGAAGAGGTATTTATCGCTCTTTCTCGAGCGCACCCTGATCCCCTCTTTCTCAAAGTCTGAGGACAGCAGGGTACTGTTGTCTGGGGGCTGCGGCCTGCTCTCACCCTCCCTCTCCTCCTCCTCCTCTCCTGCCGTCCCCCAGCCCCTCCCTCGCTCATACCCTGGGAAGGCAGAACTGGCCAAGAGTCTCTCATCTTTCTCGTCCCGCTCTTCCTTCTCCATTTCCAGGCTGCTGCTCTGGCTGGCGTCAGGACAGAGGGACGGGGGACTGGAGCATCTCTCCCTCTCCGACCCAGTCCTGGAGACACAGCTGACCTGTCCTAACCTCTGTTCCAGCCTATCTGCTTTGGACTGCAGGGTGGCCCTGGAGGAGTACGTGTCCACTAGTGTTTCAGTCGTTCTCTCTCCTGCTCCCTCGGAGAGGAAGGTAACAGCAGATGACTCCTCCTCTGACTCCCCTCTCCAGCCCTCTTCAGGCAGAGAGTGACCCATCTCCCTCTCTCCCCTTTCCTCTCCTCTCTCGGGGTACCGGGACTTGGCTCCCCTGACGTCCCCGGGAGGACCTTGAGGGAGGGGGTCAGAAGTCGGGGAGAGGAGGGAGGAAGAGAGAGAGGTGCACTGGGTGACAGGCGACTCCGAACGATCATGGGCCCCCGAGACCTCCGATTCTTCGCCCCCGGCCTTGACCCTGGACACGGCAGGGGCGGTGACCTTCTCCAGGGGGCTCTGGGCCGGGACCAGGCTGGTCACGGAAGTCACGGGGCTGATGTCCCAAGGAATGAAGGAGGAGGATACAGACACCTGGCTCAAGGGGCTGCTGGTGTTCCCAAAATAGCAGCCCTTCCGGAAGCCGCTCGCCCTGTGTGCCTGCCCAGTTGCCATCTTGCTTTTGGCCCTGAAAGTGACCTCTTGCAGCTTCCACACCGGCTCCTCGTCCTCCTCCTCCTCCTCCTCCACCGCCTCTCTCTCCTTCCCTCCGGTCCCCGTACGCAGGCTACCCTGGCTCACCGATCTGTCCCCGTCCCTCCATCCCTCTCTCTTCCAGCCGGTGGTGTAGCGCTCCAGTTCTCTCTCCATCTCCTCCCTCTCTCTTGCCAGCTGGAAGCACTTGCTCAGGCTCTCCACCCCCCTCTCCCTCTCCATCTGGGACACCAGCGTACTCGCATTCGTCAGCTGTCTCTCCTTCTCCAGGGGAAGGTAGCTGGAGTGCCTGTACCGCTCCCTCTCCCGCTCCCTCTCCCTCTCCCTCTCCCGCTCCCTCACTTTCTTCAGAGCGGTCCAGTTGGGGTCGTCCTCCCTCGTCTGCCCCGACATGCGGTACTTCTTCAGGGAGTCCCGACTCCTCTTCTCCTCCTTGCGGTCCACACTCCCGCCCCGCACCTCCTCCTCCTCCAGTTCCCGGTAGCTGCCCCCTTCCTCGTCGCTGTAGAAGCAGGCGCTCTTGGAGAAGTTCTTGGCCATCATGCGGACCCGGCCCGGGGAGGTTTGGGGGCCGGCGGGGAGAGGCAGGTCCACGGTGAGGGAGAACGGGGAGGGGGACTCCTTCTTCTCCGAGAGGTAGTCCGATTTCGGGGAGCCCCTGCGCAAGGAAGGGGTGCAGGGCTTGGATGCCCCTAAGCATTGGGGGAAGTCTTTCTTCAGGCTCTTCTTGACCTCCTCGTACGGCGCCACCATGAAGCGCCCGTCGGGGCCGCGGGAGATGGACTCGATGGCGGCGGTCGGCGAGGGCAGGCCCCCCAGGTGGCTCTCGAACAGCGTGTAGCGGGGGGGCGGCACCGAGTGGGAGAGCAGCTGGGTGCGCTGGTCCTGGTACTCACTGCGGCTGGCCTTTTCGAAGGCGCAGCGGTCAGAGGAGGAGGAGGAGGAGGAAGGGGAGGAGGAGCGGTGGCTGAACAGCAGGGGGCACAGCTTGAGTTTTACGATGCTGTCGGGGCTGTCAGTAAGCGAGCTAGCTCTGTACAGAGATAGAGAAGAGGGGGATGGAAAGGGGGATGGAAAGGGGGAGGTAGAAAGAGGAAAGGGGAGGTAGAGGGTGATGGAAAGAGGTGGAGGGGGAGAGGAGAGAGAGAGAGGGAGAGGGAGAAAGAGAGAGAGGGGGCAATGGGGGACGGGGAAGGGGAGAAAGGGGAAAAGGAGGAGAGGGACAGAGACAGGGAGCGACAGAGAAAGATCAGTATCACTGTATTACACCAGAGCACAACAGTCAGTCAAACTAAACAAGTTACTAAACACATTCTAGAACATCCCGTGTCTTCTAAAACCTGTCAGATATTGAAGAACAAGGCCTGCGATATTTCATCCACTGTGACACCTAACCTAAGAAATGAACTTCCAAACAAACACAAACACAATCCTACAGCCATCTTGCATGTATAGGATGCTACTATAAGGCACTGAACTGGATCAAAAGAACATTTCACAACTATCAATACTAACGTCTCAGTCTCCTCCATTTGTATTTGATTTTGTTCTGAGGGGACTTGGCACTGAAATCTACGCAGACTGCACAGCTTCAGCAATGAAGGCAATGACTCGATAGTAGCAATCAACCAACCAACCAATCAATCAATCATTACAACTAAAACAAGGAAGGAAGGGACAGCCGATGAAGGTGGGAGGGCACTTACTTTGGAGACGGCCCCTTCTGGAAGGCGATTGGGAGATCTGAAAAGGTCATGAGGGGTCAAAGGTCACACAATGGTTCAAAAGTAAAATTAATGAGATGCCAAAACAAAATAAACACAAACAAACAAACAAACAAACAAAGAAAACAATAGGTGAGGTCGTGAGCAGCAGCTGGGAGAGGGAGAGCGATGGTGTAGGGCTGTAAAGGGCAGTACAGGACTGTAGGAGGCAGTAGGGGGCTATAGGGGGCAGAAGAGGGCAGTTGAAGGGCCAAAGTTGGAATATCTCTGTTTGACTATCAGACCTGTACCAATATGGCAGGAGAAAAAAATAAACGCTGAAAATGGGATGGGATTTCTCTCCTTCTCCTGCATTCTCAATCTTCCTCACTGACTTTGATTTTGGGCCTGTGGGGGGGAACACAGGGCCTGCCAATGCATACAGCGACCGTCCAAGGTTTCCAGGTCATTGTTCAAGGACCCCGCCCCCCCTTACCCACAACCCCTTTCCCTTCCCAAGATCCTTACCCTCCCTCCTCTTCCGGCGCCGCCTCTCTCTGCGGCGGCTCATGGCGCAGGCCGTCACGGTCGAGAGGATGATGGCCACGAACAGGAAGCAGACCCCGCCCACCACGCCGGCTAACAGCGGCTCTGGGAGGAGCTCCGAGAGGTGGGTCCTAGTGGGGTAGGCGCCCATCCCTGAAACAACATCGTCCCCCGTGATGTCACACCTTCCGCACTGCCCGCTCGTTTTAGAATACGAGAGATTGTTCTAGAAGCAGCAGAGCATAATAGAATAGAGCCCTCCTGGTGCTCCAGACCCCCCACACTGACCTGCAGTGGAGATGTTGACCGACTCGCTGGGCTCACTGACTATCTTCTCCCCCCGAGACAGCATCCTCAGCTCATAGTTATAGTCCTACAACCCAGAGAATATACTGTGGTAAACACTGAGAAGGGAAGTTGGTAAATTAATAAGACCCCGTCCGTATGTTTTTACCTTCAGCAGTCCCTGGACCAGTATCTCACTCTGATTGGCTTCAATCAGTCCCTCGAGCACCACCCACTCCCCTTTCTCACGCCGTGATTGGAGGATGTAGCCTGTGACGGGCGGAGACTGCAAGAGGGGTGGCAACCACTGCAAGATTACGCCTCCTGCACTCTGATTGGCCAACAAGGACCGGGGCGGAGCCAGAATGGGGATGGACTTCACTGTCGGTGGGGGTTTGCTCTGGGGAACTGAGAAATAAAGCGGGATTAAGATAAATAATTATTGATGAATCATCGTTACAATCATATTATTACTGCCATTGTCACCGGTACTGGTATGATACTGACCCAGTGTGAATGCCGTGACGATCTCGCTAAAAGGCCCGGAGCCCAGTTTGTTCTGGGGAAGGACGCTGAACTGGTACCCAGTGCCAGGGAGCAGCCCCCCCACCAGCAGGGAGCACTGTGGGGACGGCACTGCCACCGATGTCCACTCGTGCTTCCCTCTGGACACCTGCTTCAGCCTGTGTGACGGAAAGGGAGCAGGGAAGAAATGGGGACAAAAGGAGGTTTGCAAGGTGAAGGGAGAGGGATGAAGACAGAGGAAGAAGGATTAACTCAGGGAGAATACAGTACACGGAGGGACAGAGAGACAGACGGGCGGATGGAGGGACGGAGGGATAAACAAGGCATGTTTCAAGAGACAGACACCCTGGAAGACACACATGAGAGACAGAGAGAGGGAGCGGGTACAAGAGCAACACAACAGACAGACAGGCAGACGCACCAGACAGTGAATCTCTGGGAGTATCCCCCATCAAAGCCCGGCTCCCAGGAGACATTGACATTGTTGATCCCCGGAACGAGGGTTACAAGGGTCACTGCATGGGGGCTGGTGCCTGGGAGGGAGGCAGAGAGAGAGAGAGAGAGAGGTGGGAGAAGGAGGGAGAGAGGGAGTTCATAAGTACTCTGTTTTGAATTATTAATTTTGATTATGCATTTATGTGTGTGCCTGTGTCTCTGTGTGCGTGTGCGTGTAAGTCAAACTGACCCAGCACGGACACGGCGGTGCGCACGCTGACTGTGGCCACACGGTTACGAGCGCGACACTCCCACCCCCCCTGGTGGTCCTTGGCCAGCGGGCGCAGGAGCAGGGAGCCGTTCGCTGCCACTTGGTACGGAGAGCGAGGGACTAGACCCAGCTGGAGAGAGAGAGAGAGAGAGAGAGAGAGAGAGAGAGAGAGAGAGGGGATGTAAGTAGTTTGGCATTTGAAGCTTTTGAAAACAATACAAAACACTAAGGTGGGGGTGGCAGCGCTCACCTTGCTCCAGGTGATGTTGGGAGGGGGATCTCCGTTGGCCTGGCAGGGTACCACCAGGTCACGCCCCACCTCCTGCAGGTACTCTGCTCGGGGGCTCACCCGGAATGAGGGGGGGTCCTGGGACAATGGCAGAGGGGGGGGGTGAGACGATGTTGTTACAGTCAGTCAGTCAGTGTGTCAGTCAGTCAGTCAGTGTGTCAGTCAGTCAGACAGTGCGTCAGTCAGTCAGACAGTGCGTCAGTCAGTCAGACAGTGCGTCAGTCAGTCAGTGACCTGCAGGATGACGCGGGTGGGGGCGGACTGGCCCATGGTGCCATAGCTGTTGTAGGCGGTGCAGGTGTACATGCCCACTGCATCATCGTTCGCCGCTGCAATGAACACTGAGCCCTCCGAGTTCACCATCCAGCCCGGGTACTGAGAAGAGACGGGGGGGGTGGGGGAAGGGAGAGAGAGAGAGAGAGAGGGGAGTAGAGAGAAGGGGACCAAGACAGAGGAGGAGAAGGAGCAGAAAAAGAGAGATATAGATAGGGGGGAGAGAGGGAGAGAAATGTGGGGGGGAGATTTGAAGTTGTGTGGGAAGGATCCAGAGGAGGAGAGGAGGGAGAGTGGAAGGCAGGGAATTAACCAATCTGTCAAGACACGTAACCAATTAAGCAATCAAGAGGTTAACTAATTAATGAGGGGACCGAATGGGCAGTGAGTGCACACCTTGTCCAGGTTGAGCTGCCGCCCGTCCTTGGTCCAGTTGACGAAGAGCAGTGGCGGCTCAGCGCGGACCGGGCAGCTGATGGTGCCCTCCATCCCCGCGGGCAGGAACGTCTCCTCGGGCATCTCTAGCACCTGGGCGGGGTCTGATAGATAGAGGGAGAGAGATTTAGAGATTTTTTTATTTGAAAAATTACAAATGGGCATAAGTCTTACGGGGATTGAGAGAGAGAGGACAGAAAAAGTGAAGGACAGACCGAGAGGATTGAAGGGCCATGGACACAGACACACTTACACAGAGAGAGACACAGAATTACTGAGAGAAGAAAAACTGATAAATTGCAAGACTCACAAACAGACACAAAGACACACATACACAGACAGACACTCCTGCTCTCTTACGCTTGACGGTGAGGTAGGCAGAGGCAGTGGGCGGAGTCAGCAACCCATTGGTTGGCACACAGGTGTAATTCCCAGAATCCTCTGGGGTGACAGAAGAGATGAGCAGACTGCCGTCCACCAGCACCTTCACACGGCCCTTCAGAGACCTGAACAACATCACCACAGTTACACAACACACACTGCTACACAACACCCACTGTAACACACTGCTACAACATCACACACTAACAGACCAGCACTGTGTGTGCCGGGGGACTCACTCGATGTGGAAGACGTTCTTGTCCTGCTTCCACCACAGATAAGTCAGGTTTGAGGGGTAGGCTTCTGCCTGGCAGCACAGCATTGCATCCTGAGACATGTTGAGGGTGCTGTCCTCTGGCGGGACCACAATGACCGGGGGCCCTGCAGCAGAGGTCAAAAGGTCAAGAGGGATGCTCAGGAACTCACTCTAGTTCCCCAAACAGGGTTCAGTGCTCTTGTGTTCAGGGCCAAACTGCAGTCACACTGTGAGAAACCAGGCCTGCATGTCCACCCTGTGTCCACCAGAGGGCAGTGTGGCCTTGCAATTAACTTCTGAGCGCTGTAGCTTTAACGCACAGTGTCATATATTCAACATTTTGACATAAAGCAGCGACTGGTGGCCAGCTTGTACATCCAATAAATATTTTATTCCTTAGAATCTGGCAGCTTTCACTGTTGATGAACAATGACAGCATTTTCGTCACACTATGACCTCAATTATGCAAAGAAATATGATTGTTAGTTTAGTTTGAATATATATGTGTTTTTACAACAGTACGTGGATGTTGTTATGAATCAAACTGACAGAGCACGGAGATAAGGACCCACTCTGACCTTTGACCAGCAGCTGGGTGGAGTGCGTGAGGTTCTTGGACACGTGACACCTGTACACCCCTGCATTGCCTCTGCCCAGGGAGAACAGAGTCAGGGTCCCATTGAGCACCTGAGAGAGAGAGACACAGAGAGAGAAGTCACATAAAGAGGAAATTGGGATGTGTGTTGCGTGTCTGTCAGTCAGGGCCGGTAGTGACCATCCCTCACCTGCACTTTGTCTCCATTCTCAATCAGGGTGTCGTCCTTTCTCCAGGCCACGACCGGTGGAGGGTTGCCGTGGGCGCCGCAGGTCATTGCCAGCGAATCCCCTTCCAGAGCTTCCTGGACCGGGGGCGGGGTCTTGAAAAACACAGGCGGGGCTACACACAACACACACAAGAAGGACCAATCAGAGAGCTCGACGTGAGGGAGAAGAGGGGCAAGGACACCCTTTAATCGAAATATAACTATTTGTTGTTTGTGTTTTCCCTGTTCGCGAAATCCCTCCGAGACCCTTGGTCAGAGGAGGAGACGGCACTCTTGCATGTGGGAATATTAATAAGCATGATTCAGCGCTAATCACAGTTCATTAGCAGTAACCCGATCATGGCTCAGCTCCTGACCCACCCCACCCTCCCCTCCCCTCCCCTCCCCTCCCCTCCCCCCATGTTGCCAACCTGTGCAGGAGCTTCTAATTGAGGCGTTTGTCTGATTTTTAATTGCCCTCAGCTCACAAACAGAAGTTTACAAGAATGTAACAAATTACGCAGACCCGGCCGTTCCAGGGAGCAATCAGAGTAAACACGTGGGCACTGAAACCACACAACTACAGCCACATGTAATCTGGAGCCCTGGAACCAAGAAGGACCTATCTAGGGGCAATTGGTTAAATTAAAGACTTCGCTCAGCCGGGGGAACTCACACCAGACAGCCACAGTGAGGCCGGAGACTGAGACGCCCTGATGGACTAACACAAGTGTCAAGGCCAAAGCATCGGTTAGAATTTCTTACAATTATGATTATTTTCCCATGAGGACACTTTTCTTGATTACTGTAGCAATCCAGTTGGACGGTCTACGCTTCCCTGGCCATCACACTGCAAAACTCATAGCAGGACACATTAACTGGACACTCCCTCTCTCCTCACCCCTCCGCGCCCCTCTCTCTCCATGCAGACACACCTGTGATGGATAGGAAGGTCCAGGTGCCGTTCTGGAACTCATCCGTCAGGCTGTCCAGCAGCAGGATGCGGCACTCGAACCAGCCCTCGTCCTCCAGCTGCAGCCCGTCCACACGCAGGGATGCCCCTTGCTCCAGGGACACACGCCCTGTGGGACAGAGGGACAGACATGCGTCATAAGGACAGGCAGAGACCCACACCCTGGCAGACATCATTAGGAATCAGACAGACAGATAGACTTTATCATGACTCACACAGACACACGGAGACAGTGGGGACACACGGACAGACAGACACAGAGACAGAAGGGACACAGACGGAGACAGACAGTGGGGACACATGGTCAGACAGACACACAGAGACAGAGACAGTCGGGACACACAGAGACAGAAACTGCTGGGACATGCGGTCAGACCAACATACGGAGACAGGGACAGCTGGGACACACGGTCAGACGGACACACAGCCCGCAGCGCAGGACTCTGTTCGTGTCTCACTCACAGCAGTCATAGCGCTCTGCCATCTCACAAGAGCATCGTAAAGAAACCAAACACACTTCTCTCTCTCTCCAGCCTTTCATTCTTGCCATAATTGACTCGACAAGTTGCACGGGTTCTGTTTTTCTTGTGAGTTTTTTTCCCCTCAATGGTACTTAACAAAATACACACATCCCCCCCTCTATCCCTCCCTCTCCCTCCCTCTCCTCCCGCACCCCTCACCCCTCATCGACTCTCTCTCCCCCCATTCACAGAACTTCGGCCACTTTGAAACTTGATCTTCTGGTTGCCTAGCGACGCTGCTTGAATCCTACAATGCGGCGTTCACAAGCCCCCCCACCTCTCCCTCTTGAGCGAAGTTTTTAAAAAAGGCCAGCGTTTCAGTTAAGGAGCGCGAGATACATTTTACGAATTATGACAGGAGCGCAAAGGAGCAAAAATACGTTGGACAATTTTCGTGGAAGCAGAAGATATTAGGAGGAGGCAGAAGAAAATGCATCTCTCAACAACAACACAAAACACCTTCTAAAAATGAATTGGGATTAAAGGAAATGTGTTTAAAATGTGTTGATGTATTCATTCATAGACATCTTTTCAAGGTTCCAGAGGTCAGGCCATAAAAGTCACGCCTTTACCCAAGAGTTGCTTTATTGCTGAGTGCTAACTATTAACCAGGGCCCCGGGAGTCTGTGGGAGAGTGCGGTTGGGGTTTGGTTAATGGGTAGGGAGGCAGAGGTGGGCCGGGACCCTCGGAAAAGCCGAGCCCTGTTCCAGCTCCAGCAGGGACTGAAGGACCTTGAACTCTCTGCCCGGGCTGCCAAAGCGGTTATAAGCAGAGGTAAAGAATCGCGTAGAGGGTGCAAACAGGCAGTGCGAGTGTCAACACAGATAAGATACACGCAGACAAACACACTCACGCACTCGCTGCAGTGTCACCTGTCGTGTCACCGATTCAATGAAACGGGCCCGCTATTGTGACGCTCCAGCGCCCCGGGCTACCCTGGCCGTGGCCCGATCCGGGGGACAGTATTGTCCGCTCTCAATAATATCTGCCCTGCGCTTGCTGGCTGCGCGTCAGCTGGGACACGAGGTGTTGGACTGATGAAAACACAATATTAATAATTCAAATGTGTGCAACCGACAGTTTGTGTTCCGTGTGTCCTTGGCCGGAGCGGGGGTGGGGGGGCGGCTGCGGCTCACAGCTCTTGTGCTCCAGTCTTGAGCGCTGGCAGGCAGGCCTGTCTGCTCAGCCGTTAATCACACAACAAGCAGGGAGAGGCGCTCGTTAGACACAGACACAAACACAAGCGCGCGCTCTCTCTCTCTCTCTCTCTCTCTCACACACACACACTCTCAGACATGCACTCTCTGTCACACACACCTTCTCTCTCTCTCGGCCACACACACACTCTCTCTCTGTTGCACGCACACACACACACCCTCTCTCTCACACACTCACACACACACTCGCTCATGTTGAATTTTAAAGCCCAAATGAATCCCTGGCAATTGGCTGGGGAGTCCAGGCTCACTTCCCTGTTGGATATTTAACTCTTTCTCGCCCCTCCCCTCTTCTCAAACCAGGCACCCACCCCCCCACCCTCCTCTCCCATCACTATGGCGACAACACCAGGAATTCCCACCATCGGGAGTTTGGATTTAAATTTGGTTGCTGTGGAGAGACGGAGAGGGGGGTGTTGTGTTGTCTGTGCGCGCTTGGATTTAAATTTCTTTTTTCTTTTTTTTTTAATGATTTGTTTTGATTTGAATAAGGTGAAGCAGCCTGTGAAAGAGCGAGAGAGATGGAGAGAGAGATACACACAAGGGCTGTTGTTATTTGAGTTATTGGTCAGACAATGACCGTGACCTAGAGACGGAGAGATTTGTTTTCATTTAAATTTGGCTCGCGCTCGCTGCCTGCCTGCCTGCCTGCGCGATTAAATGAGTAATCATTTTTACAGGAAGCGATTTATGTCGATGAAATCAGAAGCTGACTCGGCCGGAGTGGTGGTTATTCAGGGACTGCAAAAAACAAATAAATATAATAACAATCAGAGAAAAAACCCTGCGCACCAAGAGACAGGGGAACATTTGTTTTCTCCCTGAATGCATGAAGACACACCCTTTCCACCTTTATAGGTAAACATGCATGAGTGTGCAGAGCAGGCTGTGTGTCTGTGCAGCTGCTGCTCAGGACCATAGCAACTGTTCAACCTCTAGTCACTCGTCCACTACTACTACTACTACTACTACTACTACTACTACTAATCACAATCTCTCATCTTGATGTAAGAGGGAAGTACTACTCTGCAGAGGTCAAAGGTTACTCCCATGAGCCCGGCTACTGCAGCAGGCTGGTCAGCACGGGGTCTGGACTTTGAGGTTCACCTATAGCCACCCATAATCGTACGCAACTGAAAAATTAAGATATCCCTGACAAACTCTCTACATGTTATTCTTTCAATCTTTAAAAATAAATACATACATCGCAACTACAAGCGTCTTGATTCGGGAGAGCTGGTATTGCCCCTGTTGTCCCAAAGCTCTTGGCAGCGAGACGCGAGGGGCAGAGGGCTGCCCGGCCTGGAGTCTGTGCCCGTCTCCCGCTCAGCGCCCTCACCCTAGTTAGCCAGATGGATGCTGATACGGTTGTTATTGTATTCCAGCCAGACGGCTGCCAACGTTACATAAAGTCATTAAAAGAATCATTTAAAAATCCCCCCCCCTCCTCTCTCTCCCTCTGCCCCTCTCCTTCCCTCTCTCGGCTCTGTATTCCCAGGGCAGTGACCGTGTTGACAGGCTGAGACGGGGCTACAGTACAGTGTTGCCCTGCAGGGGGTTAAGGGCCCGGACACGGAGGAGGGGTGGAGGGGATAGGAGACGGAGGTTAGGATGCTGACCGCCCCCCCCACCTCGGAACCTCTTTTGCTCCCGAGGGTCTCTGTGGATTTGGTCTAATCCAGGCCCATTAGCACATTAACTACCGGACTCCATTACTGGGTCTGTGGCAAATGACCTTGCGCCCTAGTGCTGGGGTGGGGGGCAGAGTCCAAACTGACCGAGTGAACCACCAGACGATAGCAACGGTGTGGTAAGGTGAAGTGCACTGCAGTATAGCTGTAGTGCAGTGCAATACAGCACAGTGTCCAAGTTGTGCCTGGATTAAAAACAGGTTTCTCACTGTGTGTGTGTGTGTGTGTGTGTGCGTCAGTGTGTGTGTGTTGCTGTAGGGAGTCTGAGAACCCCGGTCTGTATCTATCCAGCTGGAGGAAGAGGCTTTAAATTAATTGCAGCTTTCATTTTTTCTTCTATTTTGATTTCTGGATTATTGATGTAATTTGTGTTTTAAGCTGAATCACAGCACACTGACAAACAGACACCCCCGCGCCTGCTCTCTGCTCTCCGCCTTGCTGAGACCCTTGCGCGAGTTTATCTTCTCTACAAGGCCGTAAAACCACCGAACTGAGCCAGAGACGCACTTTACACTTCATTAATGTTATTATGCAGACTCACTGACAAAGGATAATAACTTTTTACTTGTTTTCAATTGAAATCTTTGGATTCATGTCACTTTGGCTCCAAATGGAATAATTCCAGCTGGAACTACTTAAAAATATATATCAAAAATAAAGTCTGAGGTGTATTAAGAGTCATGTTTGCAAGGTGGATAGATAGACACACGGACAGACGAGAGTTTATGTATCAGCTTCTTGCTCTGACAATATCTGAGTTGCAAGTTTTTTCTTTGAAGAACTGATACATCCATAAATTCACCCTAAACCACAACCACACATCCCATCTGTATCTTAACCCATTGATGTAGTGTATTGTTCTAACTCTGGAGCTCTGGTTTCAGTGGTCTGTCTTTAGCAACTCATGTTACTGGGTGAGAGAGAGGAGAGAGAAAGAGATAGACAGAGATGGAGAGAGCAGGACAGAGTGAAACATGAGAAGGATTGTGCAGACAGAGACAGAGACAGACAGGCAGACCGAGAGAGAGAGAGAAGTGCACTATGGGAGGTGTTTTGATTTGAATACAATCACAAGTCTGGGAGCCAGCACCCCTCCCCCCATTCTCTCCCTCCCTCCCTCCATCCCTCTCCCTCTCTTCTCCTAATCAGTTTAACCCTCTTATAAATGGGTCTTTGTAACCCTCCAGATTACAGTTAACTCTCCCTGCCTGTCTGCTGGCTGGCTGGAGCCCCACGGAGGGAGCCGGGGACGGACACATCATCTTTAACCACGTCCACGCGGCACACGATAACTCATTGTTGCAGTTCAGATGCTAAAGTCTGCAAAGTTTAAAAATATCACACAGCCCCCCCCAGGTTTCAGAGCATAGCATATTGCTTTGGTACCAGCAAATATACTTAGTCTTACTGGGGGGGTGACAATCAAAGCAGGGCAAACTAAAGAAGGCAGGTCCACACTTTATACTTCACTGAGAGAAAACTCACATCACTCCCATGAGCATAAAAGGAAACATGACACCTTCCCACACCTATACAAGCTAACCCCCTCTACACACAGATATACCTTGTTTATATGGTTTGCCTATGAAATCCCCTTCCGAGTACAATGCACCTAAATAGCTCTTTGCCACACATAGCTTCGCCTGAGATGTGGTGAAGTTGGCGAATTTCCCAGGAGCCTCTGGGCTCAGGTAGGAGTGGAAACACTGTTACAGCACTAGTGAAAGAGTGACTGCAGGGCTTTTCTTTTTTCTTTTATTTGTTTTTAAAAGTTTGTATATATGCATGTTGAAAATTACATAAATCGCATCTATAGATATAGTTTTCTTAATATATTTGTTTCCTGCAAACAGTGTATTGTTCTCCAACCCTTTGATGCTGGGTGCGCTGAGCTGGGGAGTTTCCATGCTTCTTTGAGTGCCAGCACCAAAACAGCAGCTTATAGAGCCGGCTGAACCTCACAGAGAGTTCAGTTAAGTGCTGGGATTTGCCCAGACAGCTGCAGAAAATCCCGTCTTTGCCTCTGCCTTGGGTTTTGTGGCATGGTTGTGGTTCTGTAGCCCGTCTCTGTCTGTCTGTGTGCAGGTTAGAACACACACGGTGCAAAAACAATAATGCTGTCTGTCTGTCTGTCCGTTTCTCTGTCTGCCTCACCTTCTTTCCTGCCCAAACCCAATGACCTCATCAGAGCAAACCACCAGAGGACAGAGGAGAGAGAGGGAGACACAGGGAGGGAGTGAGAGAGAGAGAGAGGGAGGGAGGGGGAGGGAGGGAGCGAAAGAGAGAGGGAGAGAGAGGCTGCAGGAAATTAAAGGACTTTCGGATCTTGAACTTGAACAACATTCCTCCGTTCCCTTCATCTTTCACCGCCCCGCTCCTTCTCTCCCCATCTCTTTGCTGGTCACGGCAGCCCCCGTTTCTCACAGGCACCTGTGCTGTATTGCATCACAGTGACCATACAAGGGCTGAACAATACTAACAAACTCTATCCCTCTCTCTCATTGTCCGCCGCCGATCGCATTACCCCGGCTACACCTACCCCGCCGTGAAACACAAGCACCCAGCCTTTATGGCCGCCCGGCGATTGTGTGCCTGGGAAGGTGAAACCCGGCCCGTAACCCGAGGCAGCGGTTGGGATACGTCACCGCCCAATACACCGGCTTTTCACCACAGATATTTTCCTGCTTTATTGAAATTCCCCACCAGTGCTGATCCGCGGCATGTTCGTGGGCACCGCGTGGTTTTCTTGGTGCTGCACTCTTCACAGCTGAGCTGCCCTCTGCGTTGTTGGAGGACGACCCCGGTCCGAAACTGAACTTCTCCACTAAGCAATGATGCGGGTCAGGAACTCAACACAATGTGGTTGTGTGCTTTGGGGCGCTTTATCTTTTACAAGGCTGATAAGTTATCTTGAGCAAAGTGTGTTGAAAGGAAGCCCCCTGCGTATCTCACCGCAGTTCTGAGAAAGAGAGGTTTTCGATCTCCACCAGCTACACCCTGTTTAGGGATTTATTTATTTGTTTAAGGTGAAGCGAGTTCAGTTTCATAAACCAGTGGCAGCGGAGAAACCGGGCCTCCGGCTGAGCTGGGGATGAAGTGACCAATCACAGCACAGCGGGGGGAGAAAGGAACATTAGACTCTCGGTGCGCTTACACACATGAGAAGGAAAGAGGGAGAGGGAGAGAGGGAGAGACACACACAGGGACCGATCAAAATGAAAAGACCAGAATAGAAAAAAGAAAAGATGAGAGACCCACACGGAAAGAGATAGACAGAAAGAGAGGGTAAGAGACACAGAGAGACAGAAAGAGAGAGACACAGAGAGAGACAGAAAGAGAGACCATTAGAGAGAGAGAGAAGGAGAAACAGAAAGAAAGAGGCAGACACAGGAGACAGGAGAGAGTGAGAAAGAGATAGAGAAAGAAAGAGGCCGAGACCAAAAGAGTCAGAGAGAGAATGAAAGAGAGTGAGAGACACAGAGAGACAGAAAGAAAGGCAGACACAGGAGATAGAAAGAGAGTGAGAGAGAAAGAGGGAAAGAATGAGAGGTGGAGACAGGGGAGAGGGATTGCCCTGCCGTGACGGGACGTGTGTGTCTTGTCTTGTGCTCTCAGCTCAGCTGCTGTCACATGCGGCCCAGCGCAGGGAGGGCAGGCTGGCTCTTTGTGTGGCAGTAGACAATGTGGGGATTACGCCGTACCCTCAGCCAGTGCGGCTCTCACACCAGCTCTGACTGCTGTTTAGTGGGTCGCACCGCGGGACGCCACCAGCCATCGGCCTGGCCTCTCCCCTCCCCCGCCCTCTCTGTCCCGTCCCGTCCCCATTAACCCCTCACCCCAGTCCCCTCCATCCCCCTGATATTACTGTACTTTAACACACGGCACTGGCTGGCAAACCTGATTGTTTTGCTCCATCTCTCTCTCTCTCTCTCTCTCTCTCTCTCTCTCTTCCCCACCCCCCATTAACCCCTCAGTCCAACCCCCCCCCAATGATTTACTGTACTTTAACACTCGCTGGTAAACCTTATTGGTTCCCCCCCCCATCCCCATGTTTCGCTCTGTCTCTCTCTTTCTTTATCTCTCCTCCCCCCCTGCAAGCTCTGTCCATTTACACACTAGCGCTGAAAGAGGGGTGAAAAGGTCCCCCACAAACAAAAACAAAAGCAGGCAGGACAAACACAAAACAAAACAAAACAAAAGAAACAAACCAGAGTGGGTTGGGGGGGACAGGAAGGAGAGGGGATATAAAACACAGAATAAAGAAGGGAAGGAGGTCAGGAGAGAAGAGGCCCTGATAGCGTGCGTTCCCACTGTGGCGTCTCTCCTGCCCTCTTTCACGCCTCTCTCTGTAAGGGTCCGTGTCCACGATAATGAGGGTCACTCTCCTCTCCGCTCCCCCTCCCCCCTTTTTTTCCTCTGTACCTCTCCTCTCTCTCTCTCCTTCTTTCATGACCTTCTCCCTTACCTCTCCCCTTCTCTACCCCTACCTCCACATTTCTCTCTCTCTAATTACAGTGGCCCTTGTTTAGGTGGATTATCTCCAGTGGAAATCCGCTCAGAGGTTCAGGGCTGCACCTCCAACACCCAGGAGAGGCCCCCCGCCCACCCCGCGGCACAGCCCCCACCACTGTCACACGCTCACTCACCCCACCCCCCCAACCGGCATTCAAACTGCGCCGACACAGGCACTCCTCTGAGAGCTCAGCCCCACCCAGTATACACTCTACTGATCTCACAAAGGGGGTGGTCCCCCGTTACACACCCACCCACCGTCAGCAGGACCCCCACACTCGTATACACACTCAGCCAAACAGACACACCCACACAGACTTGCACAGACTCAGAACCCCCCACCCCCGGGCTTCTCCCTGCCGACGCTCACTCACCTCTGTAGTTGGGGTGCACCCGGGGGCTGTACACCCCGAATTTGATAAGCACGGGCACCGCGTAGCCCAGCCGCACCCACTCCACCACGTGCAGGGGGAAGGGCCGGGGTGAGGGGGTGCCAGGGGTGGGCAGGGACAGGCTACAGCCCAGCAGTGCCGAGCTGCCGACGCGAGCGCGCACCACCGTGTCGGCTCCCAGGGAGAGGTCTGAGGGGGGGAGAGAGGGGGTTAACTTGTGTTTTTTTGTTATTGCACACCCCCCCACCCCACATTATTATTATCATTCCTGTTTCTATTGATCATTTGGATCTCTTTCTGCTGACTTCTGTTATACAGGGCATGCCAATAAAGCACAGTGAACTGGACTGAGAGGGAGGGAGCAGTTTAAGACCTGCTTCGGCAAATCTGCACGATTGACTGGGAGTGGGGGAGGAGGAAGAGGCAGGAGGTGGGGCAAGGGTCAGCGAGTTTACACATGCCTGTGCACACGTCTCTGCGCGTGTGTTGGTGTGTTCAGGTGGTGTTGATGTCTGGCACAGTGAATACTCTGATCTCTGTCACTGACACCCTGCAGTGGCAGCAAAGACCACCCCACTCCCACATTCACATTGGGGGGAATTGATTATAAATCCAGATTTGTGGGGATTTGGCTGAAGTCTGGGGAGGGGATTACCGGACACTGCTCTACACCCCTTTCCTCTCCTCCCCGTTTTCATGTCGTTTTCTCTGATTTAGAGGAAACAGACATCACATCACTACTGCTTCTTTATTGTGCAGTCTCGCCCCCTGCATCCGCCCCTTCACTGGGGGGATGGATAGAGAGAGAGAGAGACGAGAGAATTTGGGAGGACTGAAATAAGAGATGTGTGGAGGAAGAGGCTTGTCTTACGCAGCAGACAGAGCGTGGCGGTCGCGATGATTCCCGGGATGCAGAGTCGCTGTCTCCCCATCGCCAGGCCTCCGTTACACGCGCTGAGCCACGCTCATCCCCGGCCCGCACACGCCAGCCTGTAGAGACACACCATCACACGGATCAGCACATGCCAACCAACACGCAGTCAAGAACATGATACAAACTCATATTTTCCCTTGCTTGGTGACACTTTGCTTCACTAAACCACCTGTGTCATCCCCCCACCCCAACTCTCTCCCTCTCTCTCTCACACACACACACACACACACACACACACACACACACTCTCTCTCTCTCTCACACGCAGTCCTACTATCAGAGATAATACCAGCTTATTACTGTAAATGGAAACCGCGGCTATATTGGGAAGGCAGGCTAGTTCACTAGGTGACGAAATCCTGCAGACACGTTTATGTGCACATACACCCACACACACAAACACAGACACACACTCTAATGCACGTTCACACTCACACTAGCACATGGCATTAGCACCAGTCTGGTCCCTAACCTACAGTCCAGTCCTCGTCTCTGCCCCAGTACGAGGACTGGAGAGCCCCATCCATTCATAACTGCAGATTCCAAACAGGGGAGTGAAAATAAACCCATAAATTATCAGTGACGTAGGGAAAGAAAAACCCAACCCAACTGCGCCACTAAGGTGAGATCACTGTAGCAACACTGATCTCCTACACTGACTGGGCACGCTCACTGGGCACTCACTGGGCACGCTCCATCCTACTGGGGGAAACAATTTTCATCAACCACTCTGTAGCCCCACACAACACCTGCAGCACCTGTGACCGGCCCTGCACAACAACAATGGTGTTGACTGGGTCACCGTGTCTGTCTCTCTCGCCCTCTCTCTCTCTGTATGACCAGCTCTGCAGCATTCCCGGCGTGCGCTGGGCTGTGCACCGCTGGGTGAAAGAGAGTCCATTCCCTCGCTCGGCTCAAACAGTCAGCTGTTCAAAGATTGCGCAAAAAGAGCTGAAACCACACTGCCTGGACGGAACAAAGGACGCTTCTGTCATCTGAGATCAAAGCCAGGTGAGCGCTCCCGTGCGTTACTGCTTTCCTAGCGACTTCCTCCCAGTCTCTAACACACGCTGGCTGGAGCCGATTTCCTGTTCGATTTTTATTGGTGAAAGAAAGTTTTCTATTTTTCTGAACACATGCATACCTGTGGAGTAGGATCTAACACAGAGATGGTGAGATGGGCCCATCTGGAGGACTGACTGGTGCCCTAACGGAACCGGACTCTAAAAAGTCTAAAACGGGGGCTTGCACGTGGGTTTCGATGTGCACTCTATCAAATAAACATGACCTCACCACTCAACAGATGAACTCCACTAACTAAAAATAGACCAGTCTGCTAAACTGATTCATGGGCAGTAAAAAACAATAAAAGCTCAAAGCTGCTTGAGTGATTAGAATGATTGATTGATAGTTAATTGATTAATTGGTTGCTTGAGTAACTGACTTTGATGGAAAAGCAGGCCAGGTCCCCACGGTACCATCAGTGCGAGAGCAGAGCTGCTTGCAGAGGCTGCGACGTCACCAGGTCAAAGTTCGACAAGTATTAGTCCTCCGGGGTTTATCTCGTTAAAGCACACCTCTCTGGAACCCAGCAGGTAAGAGCACAGAGCCTGCCAGGGGATTACTCGACTGCTACTGCACACAGACATGGTTTAAGCGTGTATGTGACGGAGGAACTGACACACACACAGACCCGGAAATAACAGCTGTACCTTCCCACTTACCTTGAAATGATCCGCATCATATTACCAAAATACTCTCAGACAATTGAATCTAGTTAAACAGCCTCTCATGTCAAGGAAACAAACTACATAAAATAAAATAATCTGCATCCATACACTGCCCTAGAGCACATCAGAAGTTAGACCTACAAGCCAATCCCAAATGACAATCTGCACTCCATTGCTTTTTGTGCGTGTGTCTCTCTCTCCCTCCCTCCCTCCCTCTCTCTCTCTCTGTATCTCTCCTCTCTTCCCCCCTCCTCTCTCTCTCCTTCGTTGGCTCTAATCTGCTTTAATTCTTTTAGTGAACTGTAAGCCGTTATGGTCTAAAGTCCCTCGAACAAAAAAAAAGAGAAGGCACAAGTACGAGTCTGAACCGAAATAGAGCAGCACAGAGACGCACAGGGAGCGGAGTGCTCGAAGGGCCAGGGCAGGGCCAGGGGTGAAGAAGGTGCCTCGATGTCACGTTCATTTCATGTGTAAACGCAGCCACACAATACAGTTGTCATAACAGCGTCGAGGAACAGAAAGCCCGGTGGTTTGGCTTTTGTGATTGGGCTGCTGGCTTGAGCAGTTCACTAGGGAACATTTCACCTGGGAACCACTGATCCACACACACACACTCACACACTCACAGACACAGACACATGTTGCTATGTTCCATGTGTCTGACAAACAAGAGTGTGGCAAATATTATTACAGCCCAGAGGCTATTTTCCCTTTTCAATACTGTGATATAAAAGCACTACTATAATAATGGACATGCAGAATTGAAAATGCCGGGGGAAGGGAAAAGAGAAGGAGGAGAAGATCAGGAGCATGGGTTGATTGAGGGGACCTAAAAACAGGTCTACAGAGGCTAAAGGACAATATACTGATATACAATCTATTTTGTGTGTGTTTGTGTATATTATATATGGTTATAGCTTCAGAGCCCTAGCCAAAACAACAGTCCAATCCATCTGGCTCAACCCACACCGGGGGAAGACAGACTGCGCAGAACCAGACTTAACCAGACCGCCCTGCTGATTGCTTACGGTTGCATTAGATGAGAGTGTGGCAGTTCCGCTTAGTATTTATTTTCCATATCATCACAACGCCCACGAGAAAATAAGTAAATAGTGCAGTTGGCACCAAGACAGGCGAGAGCCCGGGGTCAAGTGCTGGGGCGACTCGTCTCACTGTAGCTGCCACAATTCGCAACAAATCCACTTACGACGCATCTTAATTACAAGTGATTGGTACAAGAGCAGTGACATCATGGCCTGCGGAAGGCATGATCTGAGCACCTGCACGACAGGATCACGTGACCCATCTGTCATCTGACTGCCACAAAGGGTGCTGGTGTCAGAGCTGTGCTGTGGGAGGGAGGGAGGGAGGGAGCGCCCTGTTTCCAATGAAATTCCATGTAAACACTTTGGCAAAAGTGGTCTAACCTTCTCAGTTAAAAGCTAATTTAAATCTTTGAATCGAGATAAGTCTTACTCTTGCTACTCAGACATTATAAATCCATGTACTATATGATGGGTGTTATTGACAGGACTGCTGTAGAAATCACTTGCAAAGATTAAGATCATATCAATCGCTCCATAGATTACTGATCGATCAATAGATGGGACAGATGGAGAGACAGGAAGTCAAAGACGACATTTTGCATAGGTAACGTGCATAAAAACCACAGACAGAGACACACAGAGAGACCAGACAGACACACACACACACACATGCAATTGAGCCACACACACACACTTGTCCTTCTTACTAGTCTTTGAAAATGGACAGCCGGGAGCAAATTGAAATTTCTTGTCTGTAATAGTATCTCTTTTAAAGCAATAATCTTTCCCCTAACAACATAATTTGTGCCGGACCGTGTGTGTGGCGCACAGGAACACACTGCCTGTGATTCATCTTACCTGACAGATGAATATTGAGATAGGCGATGTAAAGACACGGAGACAGATACATTGGATTAAAACAGACAGGGAGGTGGAGGGAGAGAGAGAGAGAGAGAGAGAAAAATCAAGCAACCAGATGCAAGTCAGACAGAGTAAATGTCTGAAAACAAAAAGAAAAGATCTACAAAGCGAGGGAGAGAGAGGGGGATATACAGATACAGAAGGCAGATTTCTGGTATGGATATTACAGTAGGGACAGACAGAGCGAGAGAGAGAGAGAGACAGCTAGACACAAAGAGCGAGAGACACCAGTAATGCAGACAGATAGATAGATGGGGCAATGATGGAGATGGAGAGCAATGATGGAGAGATTAGGAGATGGAGAGCGATGCTGGAGAGATGGAGAGAGCAGCAGTTAATTAGCCAGAAGGGCCGAGAGAGCAGAAGGCGTGGGGCTTGACAGGCAGGCTGTGTGCTGCCTTATCCCCCCTTATCTGCAAAGCCCTGGAGGACACTCTTTAACTCCAGTGATAAAGACCCCCTGGAGTCGGCACGGCCCTGCGTGGGTGTGGGGGGGTGAGAGAGTGAGTGAACGAGAGAGTGTTTGTGTGTGAGTGTGTAATTATGAATGTACATCCGCATGCAGGTTGGAAGTAAATAATAATGATAATTAATGTGTACCGGGGTGTGAGGGAGGCAGAGCAAGTCATGCTGGGAAAGTGCGTGTGTTGCCGGACACTCACGCTTGAGAAAGAGGAAGTCAGGCATGAGAGTGGGGCTGTCCTCCCCCCGAACATCAGTTTAAGACTGGTATAACCTTGTCTTGCCAGTGAAGAGTGCGTATAAATCTTTGAATCTTAATGCAAAGGGGACGAGAGAGAGAGAGAGAGAGAGAGAGAGAGAGGGTTTATGACCAGATGCCTGATCCTTTGATTTGCAGGAGCAGACAGAGAGAAAGTGACTGATCAATGGGTTTAAGAAACAAAGAGCAGGGGATGAGGGGAGAGGCAGCTGTCCCCACTCTATTACAGACTCTGAGAGACTCCTCAATTACCTGTCTCTCCATCTCTCTATCTGTGCATCTATCTTTCTATTGATCTACCCATTTGCCAACCGGTCTACCCATCCAAACACTTTGGCACAAGAGTCTATTGAAAGAAATCTACCTCTATTAATGCGATGAACACTTCCAATCAATGCAAAATCAATGAAGGACAGCCCTACAGACACAAAACAAGCTCACTAATCCGCCATTCTGTTTTCAGACAGTTGGGTTTGATCAATAATAATATTAATAATAATAATACAGAACTCTACTGCACCATTAACGCATAACAATAGTTCTGAATCACAGGTCCAGCACAGTACTGTTGTGCAATGACAAATAAAAAGACTACAATACTACAGTCCCAGCACACAATCCGACTGCAACTGACAGAAGAGCAACAGGACACAAAGCCTGCTCTGTGAAACAGTGGGACACAGTGCTCCACGACAGGTCCTTCTCTGGGACAAAACGCTTTGTTCTCGCCAAGGAGAAAAGGGGGAATAAACAGAGGCGAAACAATGGGGCCTAATGTAGGATGTACACGCCGCTGCCCCCCCCAGGGTAAATGAGGGTGTTTGTGGCAGGTACCCCCGGCCGCTCTGATGTGCGCCGCTCGGTGTGTGTTGCCCACTAGCACGCTATTGTGCCCACATACACTGGGCACTTTCTGCCTATTGTCTATAGTGTGTCGCTGAGTATTAAATGCAATGCATACAAGTCTCGCAACCACTGGCATCAAACCTGTATTGCTTTATATACAGGCTACACATATATACATACACACACACACACACACACACAAAGTGGACACATCTGTTTTGGTTGTTTTTGTCTGTCAAAATTTCACTCCCAACCAATTAAGTTAAGCCTAAACTCTCCCTGCTTCGTGGTGTTATTATTTATGTATTTAACGCACCGTGGCAGGATTTTTGGCAGACTGCGCTGAAGCAAAAGGAAAACACGTTAGCACAACCCATGCCCTGGAGAAGATCTCATCATGGTGGGGCCACCAGCTGCACTTTCTGTTTCATTCAAGCCTCCGCTGCTGCACCTCCATCACTGTATTACTGTGTTAATTCCCTCCAACAGGTGACCTTGGCATCATTCAACTTTGCACAGTTGCCTCTTGAAGGAGAGCCACCTCGAACCAAGCCGTCCGACCAAATCAATTAATCAATCAATGTTTATTTTGTATAGTGCCCTTCACGGGCTAGCCACAGCGCTTAAAATCAATACCTTGTAGACCACAAAGGTGACCCTACTCAGTGTGGTTTCCACAGCATGGGAGTCAAAGTGCTTTCAGTCATGGGACAGGCCATAATAATGATACTAAGGGAACACATTTCCGTCCTCCTGCAGATCGCAACCTGATGCACTGCGATGCATCTGTATTAAAGTAGCAAAGCAGCATGGTGTCTAATGCTGAGCACAGGTGCGCGGCGCTGGCTCTTTTAGGGTGAGCTGGGCGCATGTTGTACATTTTCATGCGCAGACCCACACAGAAGAAAGCAAACGAAACTCACCGTGTATTTTAAAGCCAGACAGGCGTCTCGCAGGTCTCTCCGAGTCTGAAAACACGTCCCCCTCAGCTCACACTCAGATCGCTGCCCTGCCCGGCTCGGTGCCCATTTCTTCTCCCAACAATAACCCACATACACCCGTCAGGAGCAGAAGTCACTGTATCCAATGCGCACACGAATGATGATAAATAAATAAAATAACTTCCCTCCTTAGTGAAAATCCCCCGTGAAACAGGTCAGCTGAGTTTAAATAGCTTTTAATTCACTTAAAAGAAGTTAAAGACTTAAGCCTGGCAGTGATGGCAGGCCGCCCCTCTCCGCGCAGGGCCCCGCTCTGGCGACGCTAATCTGGGGTGACGCGACTCCGGCGGCCGGCGCTTTGTCTCGGCTGTGCTCTTCACACCGCACTCGCTGTCCGGGTGTCGGGGAGAGCCAGAGCCCGTCCAGCGCCCCGGCCGTGTGTCCCGCTGCGTGCCCCGCTCGCCGGCATGTTTTACTGGAGACCCGCCGGGGACGCAGGCTGGACAGGAGCCTCCGGGGCAGTCAGTGCTGTCCGCACATCTGTATGGGACAGTTGTGACCCAGGCGCTATACGAGCAGGATAGGTGGTCTCAGCTCAGTGTCCCCCTGGCGTGTGCGACCTCAGCCGCCTGTGTGCTCAGCAGTGCCCGCCCTGCCTCCGTCTACCGGCCGGCACCGTGTCCGTGCGCTGTCGTCCGGGGACAGTGGCCGTTTCTCTCTTCCTCTTCCTCCTCCTCCTGCTTGCATTGAGTTTTACAGTAACGAGTGGTGGAGGCGCTGGCTTTCCCTCTCCTCTCTCTCTCTCTCGCACTGACCAACCGCCGCCCTGCGCCTAGTAAAACAATACACCCCACACCTCCCCCTCTCCCCCTCTCCTCTCCTCCTCTCCTCTCACCCCTCTCTCGGTTCAAACCCACGCACAGACCCGCTCCGCATGCCCGTCCTTGAGAGTGCGCATATAAGGCTGCCGGTGTGCTTTAATCCCGTCGACGCAGCTGTCTGGGAGCCGCACACACTTTTCATGTCTCTTCCCTCCTTTTCAACTTTTCCCGAGTCCACACGTGGTTTTGGCTGCATCAGATCCCGTCCTCTGCTGAAAGCGGTTTGTTTAAAATGCGCCTAAATGGGTCTGTACAGATACTATTCATCGTTCAGTAGTTTTGGAGAAAATAGTCCTAACCGCAGGCGAGCTACATATTCTCGGTCATTTAATTGCGTGTAGCACCTACACCTATCATTAAACTGTCATTTAACACTCACTTATTTGTTTACCTTTTCTTCCAGCTTTTTTTGTCTTTCTAAAAACCTCCTCGATCCCATTCCCTGATCTCTGAACGCTTCGTCTCGCAAAGTAAACGCTTTTGAGTTCATTTCTTCAAACCCCGTTTGATTTCTAAATCCGGAGACTGATACGCACCCCTACGTGGCCAGCAGAGGGCGCTGCGCGGCGCACCAGGAACAGCGTCTCAGGCTGTTGTGTTCAGCGTGACTGGACACGGTTTTCACTGCTCCACATCAGACCAGGAAGATACCAAACACAGGGTTGGAGTTGAACAGGGCATAGAGACATAGAGGGAAGGGTGCAACACCTTTGACTTTCAACTACACCTGTAAGAGAGGTTATCCCCCACAGGAAGAGTCCTTTCGACCCCATCTCCCTAATTGGGTTAGTGATGAGAGGACCAACCTCGTCCAGCCACTTCATTCCCACCCCCAACCTTAGGCCAGGCCAGGGCCCGTGCCGCTCAGAGGTGTTTTTATTTAGTTTTCTTCAAAGGTCAGGTCTGGGATGCCAAGAAGTCTTTACCCTGCGAACCCTGCGGGGGTGGGTGGGGCATTTAATCTCTCTGCTACCGAGAAACAAGTCGTGCAGGACAAACGGAGAACAGCACGTGCCAGGTGGTGTGGGACGTCCCGACTCTGCTGGGGTGTGTGTGTGCTCTCAGGGCTCGTGTGCTGGGCTAGACTTAACCCGGCACTTTGGCGTGGAAATAGGTGCCCCTCTACAGGCTAGGAGGCCAAATCCTCCAAGAGAAAGCGAGGGATGGGGAGGACCAGGTGAGATGCTCGCTTCTGCCAGCTAGAGTTAGGGCAGACGCTTGCCACATGTGGGCCACCGCTGTCCTTTGATGTGATGTCAACCCGAGCCCAGTTTTACAGTCAGTGACTGTGCCGCAGGACAGACCCCTGCAGAACCACACGAGTCCAGTCCAGCCAGTGACTGTCGTCCTGCGACTCTACAGCAGTGCCAGCTGTTGATCGTTTCCCCCTGTCTCTGCAAGTCAGTTGTTATAAAAGCACCAGTGAAAGGGCTAATTATGATGATTACCTTTATTATCAGAAGACACACACCCCTCCTCAGCTCAGAATAGAAAGACTCAAGGACAAGTCTAGTTTTACATATTCTCTTCTCCCGTCAGCTCTTCACTGAATTGTATCCTATTGCATCATTATGTCTCTAAATCACACGCAGTCTGCAGCTCGAGCGGCAGGCAGCGCAGCACTTGGCAACAGCCTGGCCCCTCGTGGGAAACCCGAGCCAATAACGGCGGGACACGTCAGGGAGTGGGAGGAGACCGCTTTATTTTTAATGTTGTCTTTTTTTCGTCAGACGGAGCTGTTGCAACATTCCCAGGCACCAGTGCAAGACGGGGAGTGCGAGTGCGGCCGGAGACACACCACCCCGACTCTTACCCTGCGCTCCACTCCCTCCCTCCCGTGCTCTACGCTTCATTACAGATCAATTAAAGCAAAGCACTGGTAGCACTGCACCCCCACCTCTACATCCCAAACCGAAGACGTCTCTCACACAGCGTTGGCATCAACAGGCACGTCTCAGATTAGCCCGGGGGTGCAGACCGTCCGAGGACACCGAGTACAGAGACCGTCTGTCCGGGCAGCGTCTGCATCCCTGGAAACACCGATCGATCGAGAATGGATCTTGGGGGGGGAACTACTTCTACTAATTAAGTTAATGATTTTACCAATTAAGAATCCAATTAAGCTCAGCTGGAAGGAGAAACCAGAGCTCCCCCCACCCTGCTGAAGACCACGCTTGTATAAGAGCAGACAGAGCAGGGGTAATTGAATTTGCACTGGAACATGGGAATTGATTGGAGACGGAGGGAACTGGAAGTTGAGTGTTAGTGTCTGCTCCGATTGGTGCTTAGTGTTGGGTCTCATCCCGCACACTGCGTTCGAGTCGGACGTTCGTTTCAATATGGCCTGGCGCGGTTTCTGAGATTTTGGTTTGAGCGGAACACTGCAGCTCTGCTTCGGGTGATTAGGACAAAAAGAAGGGCGGCTTATCTAAACCCACCCCGAAAACACTGAAATATATTCAAACAGGAAGAAATACAATACTACTGAAAAGGCAAGTTTATAAAGTTCTTTGAGGAGTAGCTGTGGAACGCTGAGATACTTCATTTCCCCGAGAGGAATCCAACAGGGGACAAGAACACGGCCGCACTGTGGGAAAGCGCCCGGACGAGGAGGCGACTCCGGGGCTCCCCCCCTCTCGGTGCTCCCGGGCTGGCGACCAGCTCAGTCGTCGAAGTCGGGGATGTCATCGTAGGAATATCCGCGGTATCCCTTGGAGGCGTAGTAGGCGATGCGCAGGTGGTAGAAGCCTGGCAGGAAGACCAGGATGCCGATGATCAGGACAGGGAGAGTGCGGTTAGGGTCCTGAGAGAGAGAGAGAGAGAGAGAGACAAAATGCCACGCTTAAAATGCATAAGAACGCATTCATGAATACGGATATTAGCGTGAAGGAGAACCGTGGTCCCGTCACCTGCCATCATCATTTCCAATATCCCCGATCATGAATTTTAAGAAATGTATAAATACAGCGGTGGTACAACAGGATATTTATTATTTATTACTTGTTATTTTGTCCCTAACTGGTTCAAGCTATAGAGGAAAAATGTATAAAGAGAGCGACCCGAGAGAGGCTGGGGACAGATACGAACGCTTGGAGGGTAATAAACGAATTCGATTGCCATAAGATCTTGCTCAGAAGATTCATTAACACGGAGAAAAGAGTTCTCTTTTGCTAGTTTTTGTTTTGTTGTGTTAAAATGGTTCACACATTTTTGCACAAGCTTTTTATTCGTTCAGGAGACTTCCTTCTGCACTGACTGCCTAGAAATCTTCAAAATGACTAAATAGTAATCAATCTAATATTACAAAAAGAGAGAGAAATGCCAAAGAGAGAGGGGTGACAGATGTGGAGAGAGACACAAGGACACACGCAGAGACACAGAGGGAGAGGCAGACGCACAGAGACCCAGTGAGAGAGAAAGAGACATTCAGAGACACAGTGAGAGAAAGACACATGCAGGGTCACAGAGGGGGTGGACACAATAAAAAAAAAAACCCACAGAGACATAAGAGAGAAAGACACACACACACACACATGACAAAAAGAGGATTATTAGAAGAGGTGCTGTTGGTATCCACTGCTTAAACTAATTCCCCTCCCACGTTAGGACTTAGCCTTAATTACAGGTCAGTTCCTGAGCGCGAGGAGCCACACTCTGGCCAGACACAGCCACCAGCGTCCCTCGCTCTATGTGGGAGGGCATTACAGCCAGGATGAGACGCTTGTTTACCGTCCTTAAATATACAAGAGGTGCAGGTGTCTCGGCGAAGATTTCCGACACAAGGTCGCTCAAAAGGGCAAGTCTGCGACTCTTCCCCTCTGTGACTCTGCCTGCACTGCAGCTGGCGTAGGAAACTGGGTGCTTAGTGTTGTGTTGGGCGCCTATAACAGTTTGGAGGCGATTGAGATGGGGTGGCAGACTGTGCATCGTTTCCTCTGCTACACACAGTGCATTTAACAACCTGCCGGGTCTCTCTGGGCCATTAATGCTCTTCGGTTCAACATGGCAAAAGCGTCGCTGTTGTTATGTTTATATTATGCCTGCCGCTGCTGGACTGGGCACTCACTGTGACTTCGATGTATCCCGTGAGCAGCAGAGCACCGATGACTATCAGCAAGGAGCCAATCAGGAAGAGGACGGTTGCCAGGGCGATGGCCTTGTACGGCACTTTGGGAGGGCTCTTCTTAAACTGGGGGAGAGAGAGAGAGAGGGAGACTATAAAGCACAGCATGCAATACAGTCTGTGACTAGGCTGTGTGGGTTTATACTGTGCAGACCGGACCACCTGAACAGCAAACAGTGTTGAGTGGCTCTCCAATTATTATGATTATTATTTATCAGCAGACACAAAATATAGATATTTTGTCACGAAGGAGTACATTGTAAAACAAGTCCTGACAGAAGACATTCGGGCTGAAGCCTGGCACAGCTACCGTGACGTACCTGCAGGTCGATGTAGCCGTCGTCACTGTCTGCCAGCTTGGAGTACTTCACCTTGCTGCTGGGCTGCACACCTGCCACACTGCTGCGGGCCGGCATCATCACAACAGCACCGCACACTGCTCACGGCCTGGGCGAGAGATAGACAGCAGCACTGAGAGAGACATCTACACACCCCACAGTGCGCTCCTCACACAGAGAGAGAGACATCTACACACCCCACAGTGCGCTGCTCACACAGAGAGAGAGAGACATCTACACACCCCACAGTGCGCTGCTCAGAGAGAGAGAGAGAGAGAGAGAGAGAGAGAGAGAGAGAGAGACATCTACACACCCCACAGTGCGCTGCTCAGTGAGAGAGAGAGACATCTACACACCCCACAGTGCGCTCCTCACACAGAGAGAGAGAGAGACATCTACACACCCCACAGTGCGCTGCTCAGTGAGAGAGAGAGACATCTACACACCCCACAGTGCGCTGCTCAGTGAGAGAGAGACATCTACACACCCCACAGTGCGCTGCTCAGTGAGAGAGAGAGACATCTACACACCCCACAGTGCGCTGCTCAGAGAGAGAGAGACATCTACACACCCCACAGTGCGCTGCTCAGAGAGAGAGAGACATCTACACACCCCACAGTGCGCTGCTCACAGAGAGAGAGACATCTACACACCCCACAGTGCGCTGCTCACAGAGAGAGACATCTACACACCCCACAGTGCGCTGCTCACAGAGAGAGACATCTACACACCCCACAGTGCGCTGCTCAGTGAGAGAGACAGACATCTACACACCCCACAGTGCGCTCCTCACACAGAGAGAGAGAGACATCTACACACCCCACAGTGCGCTGCTCAGAGAGAGAGAGAGACATCTACACACCCCACAGTGCGCTCCTCACACAGAGAGAGAGACATCTACACACCCCACAGTGCGCTGCTCAGAGAGAGAGAGAGAGAGAGAGAGACATCTACACACCCCACAGTGCGCTGCTCAGTGAGAGAGAGAGACATCTACACACCCCACAGTGCGCTGCTCAGTGAGAGAGAGAGACATCTACACACCCCACAGTGCGCTGCTCAGTGAGAGAGAGAGAGACATCTACACACCCCACAGTGCGCTGCTCACAGAGAGAGAGAGACATCTACACACCCCACAGTGCGCTGCTCAGTGAGAGAGAGAGAGACATCTACACACCCCACAGTGCGCTGCTCAGTGAGAGAGAGAGAGACATCTACACACCCCACAGTGCGCTGCTCAGTGAGAGAGAGAGACATCTACACACCCCACAGTGCGCTGCTCAGTGAGAGAGAGAGAGACATCTACACACCCCACAGTGCGCTGCTCAGTGAGAGAGAGAGACATCTACACACCCCACAGTGCGCTGCTCAGTGAGAGAGAGAGACATCTACACACCCCACAGTGCGCTGCTCAGTGAGAGAGAGAGACATCTACACACCCCACAGTGCGCTGCTCAGTGAGAGAGAGAGACATCTACACACCCCACAGTGCGCTCCTCACAGAGAGAGAGAGAGAGACATCTACACACCCCACAGTGCGCTGCTCAGTGAGAGAGAGAGACATCTACACACCCCACAGTGCGCTGCTCAGTGAGAGAGAGAGACATCTACACACCCCACAGTGCGCTGCTCAGTGAGAGAGAGAGAGACATCTACACACCCCACAGTGCGCTGCTCAGTGAGAGAGAGAGACATCTACACACCCCACAGTGCGCTGCTCAGTGAGAGAGAGAGAGACATCTACACACCCCACAGTGCGCTGCTCAGTGAGAGAGAGAGACATCTACACACCCCACAGTGCGCTGCTCAGTGAGAGAGAGAGACATCTACACACCCCACAGTGCGCTGCTCAGTGAGAGAGAGAGACATCTACACACCCCACAGTGCGCTCCTCACAGAGAGAGAGAGAGAGACATCTACACACCCCACAGTGCGCTGCTCAGTGAGAGAGAGAGACATCTACACACCCCACAGTGCGCTGCTCAGTGAGAGAGAGAGACATCTACACACCCCACAGTGCGCTGCTCAGTGAGAGAGAGAGACATCTACACACCCCACAGTGCGCTCCTCACAGAGAGAGAGAGAGAGACATCTACACACCCCACAGTGCGCTGCTCAGTGAGAGAGAGAGACATCTACACACCCCACAGTGCGCTGCTCAGTGAGAGAGAGAGAGACATCTACACACCCCACAGTGCGCTGCTCAGTGAGAGAGAGAGACATCTACACACCCCACAGTGCGCTGCTCAGTGAGAGAGAGAGAGACATCTACACACCCCACAGTGCGCTGCTCAGTGAGAGAGAGAGAGACATCTACACACCCCACAGTGCGCTGCTCAGTGAGAGAGAGAGACATCTACACACCCCACAGTGCGCTGCTCAGTGAGAGAGAGAGACATCTACACACCCCACAGTGCGCTGCTCAGTGAGAGAGAGAGACATCTACACACCCCACAGTGCGCTCCTCACAGAGAGAGAGAGAGAGACATCTACACACCCCACAGTGCGCTGCTCAGTGAGAGAGAGAGACATCTACACACCCCACAGTGCGCTGCTCAGTGAGAGAGAGAGACATCTACACACCCCACAGTGCGCTGCTCAGTGAGAGAGAGAGACATCTACACACCCCACAGTGCGCTGCTCAGTGAGAGAGAGAGACATCTACACACCCCACAGTGCGCTGCTCAGTGAGAGAGAGAGACATCTACACACCCCACAGTGCGCTCCTCACAGAGAGAGAGAGAGAGACATCTACACACCCCACAGTGCGCTGCTCAGTGAGAGAGAGAGACATCTACACACCCCACAGTGCGCTGCTCAGTGAGAGAGAGAGACATCTACACACCCCACAGTGCGCTGCTCAGTGAGAGAGAGAGACATCTACACACCCCACAGTGCGCTGCTCAGTGAGAGAGAGAGACATCTACACACCCCACAGTGCGCTGCTCAGTGAGAGAGAGAGACATCTACACACCCCACAGTGCGCTCCTCACAGAGAGAGAGAGAGAGACATCTACACACCCCACAGTGCGCTGCTCAGTGAGAGAGAGAGACATCTACACACCCCACAGTGCGCTGCTCAGTGAGAGAGAGAGACATCTACACACCCCACAGTGCGCTCCTCACAGAGAGAGAGAGAGAGACATCTACACACCCCACAGTGCGCTGCTCAGTGAGAGAGAGAGACATCTACACACCCCACAGTGCGCTGCTCAGTGAGAGAGAGAGACATCTACACACCCCACAGTGCGCTGCTCAGTGAGAGAGAGAGACATCTACACACCCCACAGTGCGCTGCTCAGTGAGAGAGAGAGACATCTACACACCCCACAGTGCGCTGCTCAGTGAGAGAGAGAGACATCTACACACCCCACAGTGCGCTCCTCACAGAGAGAGAGAGAGAGACATCTACACACCCCACAGTGCGCTGCTCAGTGAGAGAGAGAGACATCTACACACCCCACAGTGCGCTGCTCAGTGAGAGAGAGAGACATCTACACACCCCACAGTGCGCTGCTCAGTGAGAGAGAGAGACATCTACACACCCCACAGTGCGCTGCTCAGTGAGAGAGAGAGACATCTACACACCCCACAGTGCGCTGCTCAGTGAGAGAGAGAGACATCTACACACCCCACAGTGCGCTGCTCAGTGAGAGAGAGACATCTACACACCCCACAGTGCGCTGCTCACAGAGAGAGAGAGAGACATCTACACACCCCACAGTGCGCTGCTCACAGAGAGAGACATCTACACACCCCACAGTGCGCTGCTCACAGAGAGAGAGAGAGAGAGAGAGGTGTGTGTGTGGTTATACATTGTGACACACACATCTATATTTACATGCCAATACTTAGTCTAACAAAATCTTGGCACTTCAATGATGATGAAATACCAGTGCAACGAAATGTAAACCACGTCCGTGGCGGATAAACGGATCTGAATTAAAGCTGGAGACACAACAGCCAACACGCCAGGTCATCGTGACGCGGTCCGGCCCGGGCGACGCTCATTGAATCCGCCTCAGCCCTTCACAAAACCGCCTCGTACAGATACACGCAACACACACGCGGTCTCAAGCAAAACCCGTCCCGTGTACGTTAACCAAGCGTGCGCGGATGGTACACACTAGAGTAAGGGAGCGATGCCGCAGCCCCTCCGTGTGCAAGTGCTTTTCCGCGGAGAAATGACCTGTGAGGACGCGCACACCGCCGCTGCCTGCTCTGCCGGCGGCTCTGGACGCTTTTCTGCCGTGCAAACGCGCTTATGGCCGTCGCCGTCGCCGCTGTGTTGTTATGTGCGACAAAACTCCGCATTTCATGTTCACAACAAACCTGCCACAGTCTGCACTTCCGGGTGTGACGTACACGTCCGGCGCGTTCTTGTAGCGCACCTCTGCGCAATTCCACCGATCCCATTGGTGGAGCCGAGCAGAACTGCGGAAGTCTGCGATACACGAACGCGACCATTTTTCTATGGTTAAAAATGAAACCCAACTAAACACAAATGAAGTCGCCTGGCGGCCATATTGGTGAGGCATAACCAGCTAACTCATATACTATAAGCTCTGTTGAATAAATAGTTATTTCAGTGCTAGTACGACAAACAACATCTAGAACAATTAATATGGCGATGATGATGGCGATTATTGTTATCATTAATAATACTATATTATATATATATATGATAATTTGTTGTTGATCATAATAACTGATAACATGAAGTTGCCCCCAAGATTAAGCTGTTTTTACACCATAACCTTTATAATATGCAAATAGAAGTCCGATAGGGAAAATACACAGAGTTTGGTACAAAAAGTGTCACATGGGAGTATAAAATGTCATAAGCAATCCCAAACTGTCATACAAGAGCATATATTCTAGTAGCAGCAGCATATGCGACAGAATACAGATACACATGGACCCTTTGTGCGCTTGTAGTCCAGTTCTGCCAGTCAGCAATGTGTGCGTCAGTGACAGTGTGTGATGGGTGACATTGGTACTGTAGCAGAAGGTGGATTATTGTCCGTGATGCTATGTGGGTTAGCGCTGTGTTATTTAAGTAGTAACAGAAGTGTGTGTAGGTTACAGTCTGTTAGTGTAGCAGCCATTCAGTCGTTAAAGTGTGGTAGAAGACAATGACGTGTTGTATACGGTATACACACGAACACACACACACCATATAGACCAAATACTGCACTCGTCCCATACGTCACGCCCCCTGTCCTAACACAGTACACCACACTACATGTTGTGTTGTTAACAAAGGGTTTTGATTTAAAAACGGCTAAATTAGTATTGGGGATATTTTACATAATAATAATAATAATAATAATAATAATAATAATAATAATAATAATAATGTAAATCAAGAAAAATTACACTTACGCTTTTAATTTCATATATGTAAATAGCTCCTTATTCCAAATTACCACCTTCCAGCGATTACTGAAGACACACCTATTCACACTGTACCTGTAATTTAGCTGTTATTCCCCTGCGGGTCTCTCCTGTTAAATAGCACTATATCTAGTTTTCATCGTATAACTTGCTTTTAAATTGCTAGTACTCGTGTTGTATATATAGATTGCCCCTTATGTCCCTTTCCCTTGAACTATTACATAAGTGCATAAGAAAATATAGTTAATACTGTCCTATGTCCTAGATTTGTGAGCTACTAATTGCAGACAAGATGTGAAGTCATAGTTAATTTTGAACTTGTAATGTGTACTATGTTTTGATCTGTAATTCTAGACTGTATTGCACTTGTATAATGCTCTTATGTTTTGTAAGTCGCCCTGGATAAGGGCGTCTGCTAATAAATACATAATAATTATAATACAATTGTGGCGGTCGAATGATAATTAATGGCTAACTTACGCGCCGCAAGATGGCGCTCTAGGACAGAAAGATATTGCAGAGTTCATTAAAAATAATAGCTCGTCTCAAGGACGGAGAACAGGCGTCAACAGACGTAATATATAGGAAAGGGATACGAGTCGGAGGCGAATGAATCGTAAATCATTCAAATGGTGACATGTACATTATTGTTATTCAAATTGCTATGAGCTGTTTTGCGCCCACAGCATGGAAAGGACAGTACACGTTTTTAAATTCAACCGGTCAATTGCAACGAACAGAAAGCTCCAGATGATCCCCTAGCTAGTACCTCATGCCCTCGACTAAGACAGTGCGCTAGTTCCAAATCAGAACAGAACAGGGTGTTACAATGTTACAAATGCGCATCATGTTAGTAAATCCATTGCTGAAGAAGTGTCTAACAATTGGATAAGATTAGTTACGAGATTAAAAGTAAATATTTTGTAAAACATTTTGTTACAATCTCGAAAAAAATCTCGTTACTAAAATGATTAAATTGGGATTTTCTGTCACGAAGTATTACATAATTTCAATGTTGGAAACAATATATACACTCACCTAAAGGATTATTAGGAACACCATACTAATACTGTGTTTGACCCCCTTTCGCCTTCAGAACTGCCTTAATTCTACGTGGCATTGATTCAACAAGGTGCTGAAAGCATTCTTTAGAAATGTTGGCCCATATTGATAGGATAGCATCTTGCAGTTGATGGAGATTTGTGGGATGCACATCCAGGGCACGAAGCTCCCGTTCCACCACATCCCAAAGATGCTCTATTGGGTTGAGATCTGGTGACTGTGGGGGCCAGTTTAGTACAGTGAACTCATTGTCATGTTCAAGAAACCAATTTGAAATGATTCGACCTTTGTGACATGGTGCATTATCCTGCTGGAAGTAGCCATCAGAGGATGGGTACATGGTGGTCATAAAGGGATGGACATGGTCACAAACAATGCTCAGGTAGGCCGTGGCATTTAAACGATGCCCAATTGGCACTAAGGGGCCTAAAGTGTGCCAAGAAAACATCCCCCACACCATTACACCACCACCACCAGCCTGCACAGTGGTAACAAGGCATGATGGATCCATGTTCTCATTCTGTTTACGCCAAATTCTGACTCTACCATCTGAATGTCTCAACAGAAATGGAGACTCATCAGACCAGGCAACATTTTTCCAGTCTTCAACTGTCCAATTTTGGTGAGCTTGTGCAAATTGTAGCCTCTTTTTCCTATTTGTAGTGGAGATGAGTGGTACCCGGTGGGGTCTTCTGCTGTTGTAGCCCATCCGCCTCAAGGTTGTACGTGTTGTGGCTTCACAAATGCTTTGCTGCATACCTCGGTTGTAACGAGTGGTTATTTCAGTCAAAGTTGCTCTTCTATCAGTTGAATCAGTCGGCCCATTCTCCTCTGACCTCTAGCATCAACAAGGCATTTTCGCCCACAGGACTGCCGCATACTGGATGTTTTTCCCTTTTCACACCATTCTTTGTAAACCCTAGAAATGGTTGTGCGTGAAAATCCCAGTAACTGAGCAGATTGTGAAATACTCAGACCGGCCCGTCTGGCACCAACAACCATGCCACGCTCAAAATTGCTTAAATCACCTTTCTTTCCCATTCAGACATTCAGTTTGGAGTTCAGGAGATTGTCTTGACCAGGACCACACCCCTAAATGCATTGAAGCAACTGCCATGTGATTGGTTGGTTAGATAATTGCATTAATGAGAAATTGAACAGGTGTTCCTAATAATCCTTTAGGTGAGTGTATATATATATATATATATTTTTTTTTTATTTATTTATTACAAATAAAGTCTTGACTAGGATTAGTAGTCATCCCCTTTGCTATGACACACTTAAACTGTGGTTATGCCAATTGCCTTCAGAAGCCAATTTATTAGTTGAATAGAGTCCACCTGTGTGCAATTAAAGTGTCACATGATCTCAGATTAAATACATTTGCTTCTGAAAAGCCCAAGAGTATGTCAGAGAGCATATCCAAACAACCACATCATGAAGACCAAGGAGCTTTCAAAACAAGTCTACAAAAAAATATCCCAAACTCTGAACATCTGCCGGAGCACAGTTACATCCATAATACAAAAATGAAGGAATATAGCAGAACCACAACCTAAAACAGGTCATCCAACGAAACTGAGCAAGTGTGCGAGAAGCCCACTGCTCATCTCCCTGAGAGCATCATCCCCACAGTAGAGCATGGTGGTGGCATGATCATGTTATGGGGATGCTTTTCATTGGCAGGGACTGGGAAACTCGTCAGGGTTGAGGCAAGATGGCTGGAGACAAATCTAGGAAAATCCTAGAGGAAAACCTGCATCAGTCTGCAAGAGACCTTGGACTTGGAGGTTCAGCCGCACAAATGTCTGCCAAGGGGGCGCCTTGAAAAAGGGCCCATAATGTGGCAACGCTGCGAGTCGAGTGGGTCACCACGAATGTCCTTAGTGCGTTCCAAATAGCACCCGAGGGCTCGCAGGGCAGAGCAGGTGAAGCCAACTCTCTTGCTCTGAAATGAAGGGAGGAGGATGAAAAACCATCAACTCAATAGACCTGTTGACGTGGAATGGAGACAGCACTTTTGTGAGGTATGCAGGGTTAGACCGTAGCGTGACCCTGGAGCCATCTCCCGCAAAATGGACACACGATGGGTGTATGGACAGGGCGTGTAACTCACTCACGCGTTTTGCAGAGGTGATTTCCAGCAAAAACGCAGTCTTAAGTGACACCAGCTTTCCTGCACAGCCAGGAAATGAGACCAAGGGGCTTGCCATCAATCTGGACATGACATATGGAGATGGCCGCCAGATACACTTTGAGCGTGGATGGGGAGTTGCCCTGGTCCAACAGCTCTTGTAGAAATTGTAATATGACCCCAATGGGACAATTAATTGAGTCTTGGCACCAGGTGCTAAACGTCCGCCAGCGGTAGGAATACTGCGACCTGGTAGAGGGAGCTCTCGCCAACTGAATAGTGACTACCACCGCGTCTGACAGACCGCAGGCAATCAAATGCTCCTGCTAAGGGGCCAGGCACAGAGTTGGAGGAGGCCCGGATTGGGGTACCAAAGTGTGCCCTGCAGATGCAGCTGGGACAACAAGTCCGCTCTCATTGGGAGCTGCCAAAGCTCTCTATGGAGGAGGGCGATCAGGTCTGTAAACCAGAATCTGCGAGGCCACTGAGGGGCTATCAGCAGAACTGTCACTCGTTCTCTCCTGACCTTGTCTAGGACCACCGTGAGAAGGGGGAATGGTGGGAATGCGTAAAGGAGACAGCGTGGCCACGCTTGGGCTAGCACGTCAATCCCTAGGGTTCCTGAGCGGTCTAGCACGGAGAATGGGTCTGTGATGCTGCCGCTAGGAGGCCAGCAGGCTCTGGCAAGGGGACACACTGACACGAGCTCTCAGTCGGAAGAGGGAGAGACACACATGTATGGAGGCAACTCTCTCTGGCGCCAGCGAATAATTGAAGATGAGGACCCTCTGGCAACGCAAGGGGGCGAACACAACGTCCATGCACTTGGAAAAAGTGCGTGGGGCGACTGGCCGAAGGGGAGAACAGCAAACTCAAACACTCGGCCCTCGTAGGCGAAGCAGAGGAACTTCCTGTGTACCTGCTCAATAGGGATGTGAAAGTAAAGAATTTCCAGGTAGTTTCCACATCAGGAATTAGCTCAATCTTGCTCCAGTCAAAATTAAATAAATCATAAAAAAAAGCCTGCTCAATAAAACTCTTTACATTTCTTTTAAAAATGAAGAGTGGGTTTGTCTTAGGGACCTTAGTATTTCTAACAGATACAATAGCATTATGGTCACTGCAGAATACACCAACTGCAGAGTATTTATGAGGAACGTTTGTCAATATCAAATCAATTAGAGTAGATTTTTCTGTACATTTAAGATTTGGGTGAGTGGGTGAATTAATCAACTGGGTAAGATTAATAGAACTACAATACATTTTAAAATCATCAGACACCGGCTTTAACCAACACCAGTTAAGATCACCAACTAAGATCATTTCACCGTAATGAAGTTTAGACATAAGGTGCATCAAAGAAGAAAATGCATCACCAAGAGCAGAGGGGGGTCTATAACAGCCAACCACAGTCATAGAGAGACCCTTTGAAACTTCAATATGCAAAGCCAAAAATTCCAACTGTTTACCAACAGTTTGAGACATTTCCACTCTTCACATATATAGCCACACCACCACCTTTCTTCACTCGATCAGTGCAATAGACTGTCCTTATCAAGGACAGACTTACTGAGACGTACTGAGCTCAGGGAGAGTGGGAGATCGCCAGGCGCGGCGGCGGCACCCAGTGGGAGGTTGGGGCTCCGGGCATGCCATAGTGGACCCAGAAATTGCAGCCAATGTGCGCCCGCTGGCGGTGCCCAGACAGATGGGCCAGAGGACCTCCCCATTCCAGGCGGGTAAGGTGCGTCGGCCGCAAGCGGCGCAATGGCAGGGGCGAGAGGAGCTCATCGCCGAGTGCACACGCGTGTGAACAGGGAAACGTGCAGCGGGGTGCCAGTGGTGCCAGTGTGCAACTGAAACGCCGCCGTGACAAGTGGAGCGCCTAGCGGACTCGCCACTGTAAGTACGTCTCCACCCGGCAACATTTATGTCCGGCAACACCAACCACACGCAACCTTGTTGTTGCCGGACAGAACACTGTGTATTCCAAGCACCAGGTGCCAGATACCAGGCCCGTAGGCTTAACCACACCGTGTGTGCCGGGATTTCTGGGGACACTGGGTGACGCAGGGTCTGGGGTCCGAGGGCAGCACACCACCAGCCGAAGCAGGGCCTAGAACCGAGGCTGCACCTGCGGACGGTGGAGCACAGCAGAGCTCGATCCCAGCAAGCTGAGAGCAAGCAACTATATTAACACGATTATTATTTTTAAATGCTCTATTTGTGAACCGAAACTGAAACTGAAAGCGAAGCCGGAGCTCCGGTGCGCGGACGGACAGGATCAAAATTAGCTATAAACTAATAAGACACACAATATAGACAGATGTAGTGAAATGGTGTTGAACAACACTATTAGTGAAGCTAGCCAGCCGAAATACGCAGTTTTTAAGGTCTAATGCAACACACAGACACAGAGAGCTCACATTCTTGGGTCCAGCGAAATGGCAAAAGAGGATGAACCTGCACTGATGTCACGTTTTATAGAACAGGAAGTGGAAGAGACCTGTTCTGAGTGACGAGCGCAGGGGCCAATGGCAGCTTTGATAGAGTGACGTTTCAATTGGGTTCCTACAGAAGTGCGCAGAAACCCCTCCCCCTTGGGCAGTGCTTCCAACCTGAAAGATAACAATGTTTTGCAAAACACACAGCAGCTTATTAAACAGCTCCTTGGCATTTAAAGATAAACAAAACAAACCTAATTGAGTCAGCTTGCGTCAAACGGTCAGTAATCAAGCGAGTGCATACTGACAATAAGAAAAATAAATCTTACAGATTACTAGCAATTTACAGTTGCCCGTTTGTTGCAGTGCCTCTCTGAAACCTCTCAGGAACCTCGTTTAATTAAGAGCCCACGCGCCGAGGGTGGATGAAACCTTTTCCGATTGATCCAGACGTATTGTGACTGAATTTATATTCTTTTCATTGCGATGCATAGAGCGTGACAGACCAGGCATTTTCGACAGGGCATCTATACCGCAGAAGAGAATTGACATGTCTTTTCACACACCGTGTCTGTTGGTGGCTTTTCAGAAAGAGAGACAGAGAGAGATATTAATACGGATGTTGCTCGAAATAAAAGCCCCCTCTGACGCACAAAAGGCAGAAATATCTTGTCTGGATTACTGCTATTTGTGTACATCCATCGTTTCTGCTGCGTTACATCATTTTGTCAAAAATGTAATTACAAACTGCCCGTACGACAGTCTATCTACAGGACGCGGATCTGTGTCCCTCAAACCATCAGGATTTCCACAGGAATCTTCGGATTGAAAGAAGGAACTATCAAACATTCTAGATCTTCTCAATGGTGTAGCCATTAATGGAAATCCTGATAGTGTGGTTTTGTCCGTCAAAGCTCCTCTCTCTCTCCCCTTCCGAGGCCCATTCATCACTCTGGCTGATGACAGGCCCGCCCCTGGTTGGCTTCCCCACTCCTGAGAGCACAGATGTCACTCCGCAAGCAGCTCCCCAGCCGCCCCCACATGGCCCTCCTTAGGATTGGTTCACTGCGGACAGGAATCCAGGGCATATAAAGCAACAAAGTGGATTGTGCAAGAATACACAGAACCGTGAAATATCACACTGTCACCCCCCCCCCCGGCTCCATAAAATTAGCATTTAAATGTAAATTCAAGAAATCTTTTTTTTCTTTTTTGCAGTGTACGGAACCCAAGGAAGAGATAAATACAGACAAATCTGGATGTTTTGAGCTTGTTTCTTGCTGGCTTTGTGAGGGTGGTGTATGTGTGTGTAGGTGTGTGTGTGTGTGTGTGTGTGTTTGTAGGGGGGGTATAGTGGTTTGTGTAGTCCACTGGTATGCATCACAATTCAAATCAATGTTGTTTATCACAGGAGTGCTAATATTAAAAAAGGGAAAAAGGAAAAAGGAGAGGAGAGAGAGAGAGAGATGGGGACCCCTCTGGTTTGTACCGCAGGCCTTAGATGGTGGTTTGAAATGAGCTAAAGGATCGGACAGCTGTAAGTATGAAACCTTGACCCTGTGAAAATGCTCATAAAACAACTGGATGCCAACAATATTTATTTGTGAAGCAATCTGCGTCTTGTCCAATATTAGTAATATTAATACAAATAATCGTTGTTAATTTATTCTATTCAATTTCATACTACATTAATCTCAGAGAAGAAGCAAATTCTCAGGTTCCCCACTTCCCCCACCATCAATCCATCCATGACTCCACGTACAGAAGTCCATTAACTGCAAATCAACTAGCAATTAAGAGCATGTGTTGTGTGTGTGTGTGTGTGTGTTGGCGTGAGTGAGTGTGTGTGTGCGTGAGTGCGTGTGTGTCTGTGTGTCTGTGAGTGAGTGTGTGTCTGTGAGTATCTGTGTTTGTATCTGTGAGTGAGTGTGTGTGACAGAATGTGTGTGTCTGTGTGAGTGTGTGTATGTGTCTGTGTGTGAAAGTGTTTATGTCAGTGAGTGTGTGTGTGTGTGTGTGTGTGTGTGTGTGTGTTTGTGTCTCCTGTGGGGCTGGAGAGTTACATGATTGCTGCAAATGAAGCTTAATAATCTGAAACACCCGCAATGAAACCATTTCTGTCAATGTCACACTGGGAGGTGGCTGATGGATGGAGGGAGGGAGAGAGAGAGAGAACGAGCTGTACTTACCAGTGCACCCTGTACAGAGAGAGAGAGTGAGAGAGCGAGGCAGAGAGCATTACAGACACAGTACCGGTCAGTCAGAGCCGCAATCAATCAGCCTGCACATTAGAAGGCATCAGCGCCGGGTCCCTCCTGCAGGGCAGTAAACACACAGCTTGTTATTGGGTTTTAATCAGCTGGGTAATGTGGCCACTATTAATAAGAACCCCTCGCTCCCCGGGGCCTCTGTGTTTCCACTCAGACACCAGGCCCTGCACTGATATGAGTGGCGACTCAATTAAAATCAATGTTCACAATGATCGTTTTTTTTTTTTCCTGTTTGTTACGGATCAGGGCGGAAAGAAGGAGAAAAGAGACGAGAGCTCCCCAGAGACTGACTGTTACTAGCGGAGACAGAGTTTGTCCCGCGGGTCTCAGGAGGCGGTTTGAAATGAGAACGGGTCACACACGGTAGATGTGTAAAAGGGAAAATGGAAAAAGAAAGGAAAAGGAAATACGAGGTTGTTCATACTGAAACTTAAGTTAATTTTGGTGGCAAGGTAAAAGATAACATCGCTCTCAAAATATATAACTTAATCGACTGTGCCATTTCATTTAACACCTCATGAAACACGATTGACTTGATTTGATTTTGAATTGAATATGTGCCGTTATTTGCTGCTCGACTCCGGGTTCCCCACCTTCACTCTGCGGTCACCGCTCTCTCCGGACCCCTGGAGCAGACAAGCCGGTGGAGGGAGGTCCTCAGCTCAGACCACTTCTCTGCTCCGGGCTGCTAAGTGCTCCTGCAGCATTAAATCCACTGCAGAGAGGGAGAGAGACCGAGGGAGAGAGAGGAGAGACAGAGACAGAGAGAGAGAGAGGGAGATTTGTGGCTGTGCACAGCTTAATTTGCTGCTCTACTGAACACTTCACCTGTTGCGTTTTTCCCAACGATCAAATAAATACATTAATAAGAGAAATAAACAACAGAAATAAAAAATAAAAAACACTCAGCGATTTTCAAATGCCCCAAGCAAGGTCGAAACGTGTTTTCAATGGGGAAAGAGGGAGAGCTGAGTCAGGGGACAGAGGAGAGGAAAGACAAGCGAAGGGGATAGAGTGGACGGGAGAGAGGGAGGAGCAGTGAGAACGGGACGGGACACCGGGAGTTCATTTACACTGAGTAAGGGCTGAGCTACGGTTACATGTGTCCTTTTCAACCTCTGTATAAAATAATTTATAGCGATTCAAAAATGATGATGAAATCCTTATGGGAGCATCTAAGCTTTCAAGTCTTTAAAAGTGTCGGCGCTGCAGAGGAGCGGGTCGGTGTGATGATTTATGGACAGAACCTTAGAGAGCAACAAGCAGAACGCTGACACGGGCATCTGTCCACTGGAGAGAGAAAACTGAGCAACAGAGAGTGGAAGAGTCTGTCTAACACACTGACAGACACACAAACACACACACACCCAACCAAACACACACACAGGCACTGACACACAATGACACACATACCGAAACACTCCCACACACATGCACACACACACCCTCACTGACACACACAAACACACAGACTCTCTCTTTCTCACACACACACACCGAAAGACTCCCACACACATGCACACACACACAGACAGACCCTCGCCCTCACACACCCTGACACACACCGACACCCAAACACAGACAAACAGACTCACCACTCTCACAGACAGACTCACTCACACTCACACAGATACACAATCAGGCAAAAATGAAACGGTCACACACAAGTAGGAGTTAGCCAAGCCAGGCAGTTGGATTGAAATTGCAAAGAAAGCTGGGATCACATCCAGGAGGGCAGATATTCCCAGTAAGCGGTATGTAAAGTGTAAGGATCTGCCAGACCTTTCAGATCTCAACACAGAGATGCTGAGCTTTAACAGCCGTGGCCTGAGAGAAGAGCCGGGTTCATGTTGACACTTCCAGTAACAGTATTTTGTGCTGCCCTGGAGAATCGCACTGCGGTGGGTCTCTGAGTGCGGCAGGGCTGCTGCTGTTCCTGTGGCAGGCAGACTGACAGACATACAGCAGACGGACAGACAGCTAATTATTTCTTAGCAGACGCTCTCACCCAGGGCGACTTACAGCAGACACGAAAAGAGAGGAGCACGGATTACCAGAACATGACGTTCGACATGACATTCACAGCAGACCTGTTTCTCAAAAACTACAATCAGCATAAGAAGTGCAATGTACAGGGTATTTAAAGTGAGTTAAAATCAGTACAAAATAGGCAACACTATACTGTGCAGTGGGGTCAAAGCAAACACACACACACACTCTCACACTCACACACTCACGCACACATCATACTGTCAAGGGCTCGCTAATGAGGCAAATAATTAGCTACTGTGATTTGAAAAGAAGATCATGTTGAAGAAACAGATCCATAATTAATTCTGCCCAATCCATAGCATCGGACAAGGCCAGAGGTGAGGGCTAGGGAAGGGTCCAGGTTAGGGTCTGCTCCGTTTTGTGCTCTGTGTTGTATCACCTATGGGCACTGCTGCTGTGGTCTTGCATGGGCCGTGTGTAAACGTTGGGGGTTTGGTATGGAGGGTGTGTGTGAAGGGGAACTCAGCAGCAGCGGCAACAGAGAGTTAAAGAGAGAAAAAGAGAGAGAGAGTCTGTGTTAGTGATTAGTGACTCACATTCCTCAGGGCAGCCATATTATCATCAGCTGTCACAGGCTTCCCCTGGCCTCCCAAGGTGACTCTGCAGATACAGTGTCTCTGAACTCCTGGAAGCCCCAGAAAGAGAGAGAGAGAGAGAGTTGTTGACTGAGTACTGCACACCCCGCCTCTCCTCACCTCTCCATCTCCTCTATCAAGTGCAGGAGAGCAGCACAACGTCTGGGGGGCAGTTACTGTGTCACAGGGACTAAGGCTGCCAATGATCAAATGACTTTCGCTTCTACAGGGCTTGGCACGGTGCTGTAAATCGTATTACTAATATTAATATCATTACTGCTATAATAACAACAGCAATACTATCACTGCAACTAATTAGTATTGTCATCATTACCATTTATTTATTATTTTGATCCTAATTAAGAAGATTTTTCTCTGTAATACAAAATGCCTTTTAGGTTTTAGTTTTTCTCGATTGCTTGAGCACATTTGTCCAAACAGAATTCACTTTTTCAAAACAATGAACACACAGCACAAACTGAAACACGTGTGGCCAAAATGACACAAATCCTTTGCAAAATGCACTCTCTAAACAGCAAATGCACGTCACAACATTTTATCAGTCCATCAAAACAGGATAATTTGTCATCTAATGAAACATTCTTTCCATCAGCCACTTCACAATGGCACAATAAACACTATGTATGAACATCAGTGTGTCATGTTCAACCCTGTACAAGCTCTCTGTCTTCTTCAGCTCGATGTGAAATGAGCATAAATAATCAGTAAGGAGTTCACCCCAGCAAGAGCTGAACTCACGTTCTCTGAGTGACTCATACCAAGAAGACCAATGTAGAAAGAATTTCACTTTGACAAGTGATTATACTTTACTTAGTTTACTTTCTCTCTTTTGTCTTTGTCTTCTGACTTACTCCATTTCATGCCAACACCAGCTCACTGTTATATGTGATTATGGACTGATTGAACAATCAAGCAATGACGATTTGCATATGTGCCGTAGAGATTCACACGTGTGGGAGTATGTGTTATTGACTGTGAACAAAAGTTCTAATTTTGTTTGACAAGACTTACCCAATAGATTTTAGTGTCTTACGTAGAGAGTTGTGTTTAATGTTTTGCACAAATCTGCTTGGCATTTGCATTTTGTTAAAGCAACTATAAAAGACCTGCTGTATTGCAGAAATGTGTACTGTTCAGCTCATTTAGGTGATGATGTTGGTCACGTGGACCACAGTTTCATTCACATTGACATTGACTGAAAAAATGTAACTGCCTCACTTCAAAACAAGTAATTTAAATGGGAACAATTTAAGTTTTTTTTCATGTCTACACCTCCCCCCCAGCAAAATTACTGAGGATTAAGTGGGATTGACATCCTGAAAACGCTGCACCACCTGCAGCCAATCAGGGCACTCCCTGCTGTCACAAACTGCCAATTACTGCAGCAGGATATTGATCGGCCAACGCACAAGTGTTCCAGGGCTTAATAAAGTTAATGAAGCTTAAGAGGTATAACCTGCAGGCTCCTCCTGCCTCAGTCGGCGGTGGGGTTAATGTAGCTGGTTGGCGTCACTTGTCTCTCATGGCTCAGGGGATAACCAACATCGATATTCTGATTAAGTGCGGCAGCCGGGGCAGTGTAGAACAGCCGGTCAGATCACACAGTGCGTTGTCCACATTAATTGCAACACTGCAGTCGTGCTCCAGAAAGAGAAAAAACCCTCCAGGTTAATCTCTCCACTCAGAGCAGCTTGACGCCTCCGAGCTCATTCAAGGTCTGCGGCCGCAGATTGTTATTCTAAGCCGGCTGTGATACGCTATGGGTTTTGCTTGAGCTTTAAAGTCCCTGGCAGGGCAGAGGCAGCGATCCGAGCTGTGCCAGGAAGGCGCTGTATGGGAAAGGGGCTCCTGGCATCGGGAGCCACGTCACCCACACGTAACTGCGTGGGTTTAAAAGTTCCATCTCAGTGCATCTCTGTTTTGTTTTTTCAGATGTTTCTGTGTCCCCATATTTCTGTTCGTCCTCATGTGTCCCTGTATGTCTCCGTGTATCTCCGCGTGCCTGTTTCCATCTCTCTCAGTCCTTGTGCGTCTCAGCATCTCAGTGTCAGCGAAGAACAATTGCTGGGGTTTTACCTCCTGATAAACTCCCGTCACCCACCCCGACGCCTCTGCGAGCAGAAGCGAAAACAACAACTAATCACACCTGAAGCAGCCTCTGTTTACAATGAATAATTCATCCTCTGCGGCGGCCTCCCCGAGCCAGGGCTGATAAAGAGAAAATTGTTCCTCTCCTCGTTGCTCAAGCCGAGGTTTTAATAAAGTTACTTTCTGTAGCCTGTGCCTGTCTGAAATTGCACAGGAGTGGCCGCGGCGTACCAGTGGAGTAAATAATCCAGCCAGACACTTGTACTCATTTTGAGCCCTTCAGGGTGAGGGGGGGAAGCAATAAACTCTCGTCTCTCACACAGGGCCAAGGGTGGCCAACTGTTTCTGTCACTTCGTGGAGAACGCAGCAGGAAAGACCAAAAGGACAGAATTATGAATGAGTGGAGAACAGATGCGAGACTTCCCTCGCCTTCTCCGGGGACATTTATTCAAGGGGGGAATGTAATTTGCCATCACCAGTCAGTTACAGGTGACACAGTGGGGCAACACTGGCAGAAGGCTCTCCGAGATTAATCACACTTCAATCCCCTGACGTGGTTGGTCTCCCGACTGGCCTAAACCCTCTGTGCCATTTTGTTTTGCATGTGTGATAACCAAAACATAATCTCTTCTTTTCTGTGGTCCCAGTCTTTTCTGCGTCACAGTCCTGCCCTCCTTTCGCCCGCTCCACTCCAATTGCCCCCGAGCCGCGCTGGCCCGGGACCCCGTGTACGTGAGTGTGCGGACGTGCGTGATAATGGAAGCAAAAACGACTTGACCCTGTGTTTGTGCCTCATTTGTGTCCAGACTAATCGCCCGGTAACAGTCAAAAAGTTCCCTCTGGTTTGATGAATGAGACACAACCAACCCAGGCTCGAGGCAGAGCGCAATGTAAGCAAACACTGCACTCAAGGCCCTCGTGAGCTTATTTTAGGCATCACATCCCCGACTCAGACACCCCCCCACCCCCTGTGTTTCTGTCCCAGCTGCCAGTCTGTTCTAGTTGCTTGATCTCCAACACAAACACAGAAACCCAACTCCGCTGCGCCGCCACACATCCTCGATCACAGGGCTGCATGAAAAACCTCACACGCATCTCCTACTGTCACTGGTCGGCCATCGAAAGTTGCCGTCATGTTTTGCTTTTTTTTTAACTGCAGATTTTCCACTGCGTTTCTTTTCTTCCTTGCAAAGTGAGTGGTGAGGGAGGACAGGATGACGGGACAGCTGGCACCGGAGGGGAAAGGAGATCTGAACCTCTCTGCAGCAAATAACTGTTTAGGAAAGTTTAGGAATTCCAGTCTTGTGCTGTCTTTCTTTTCTCTGCACCTTTCTTTCTTTCTACATGTCCTAAAGGAATGAGGGAATGTGGGACGGCAGTGTTGTACACTACCAAACTATACAGTCTGAGCCAGAACTGATGGAGAAAAGAGATCAGTCTGTACCGGAGATCTGCCAAATAGCGTTGACCTGTTGACTGTCTCACTTAAATCGGAACTTCCACTCATTCGCTAATAGGAAATTACTACAGTTCTGGGTGGTGAAATCAAGTTTTTATGACTACAAACCGATGGTACTTTCGGAAAAATAGGGTGATGGGGCAATTAAACATGCATAAAATGTTTGTTTTTAATGATTTTCGTGACTTTTCTGATTTTCCCCATTGACTTCCAATAAACCAGGAGTTAGCCCCCGCATGACGTCATGGCATATTTCTCGATCTCTGATTTCTGGTACCTAGAATGAGCTGGACATGATAAACTCACTGCACAGAATATGTTTCTACTTCTAGAATAACCTGAGAAACTGTGGAATTTCGGCGGAGTTCCACTTGAACAGGAGACACTGTCTGGCTCTCAACATTAAATAACAATGAAATCAGTTCAAATTCTGATCCTCTTGCCTTTTTACCAGCTGGGCACTGTACCCCCCACTACACAAACACCGTGTATATATCATTAAATGCAGTGTGAATCATGCAGACATTACAATACAGGAGCAGCAGGTGTGCTGGGGAAGACGGATGCTGAACAATGAGTCCGAGGCTGCCTAGTACGGAGGATGAGACAGCGAGACCCAGCCGCTCAATAGGAACGGATCATGAAACTAAACAGACAAAGACTACGGAAATGGAGAGACAGGACTGAATCACCCACAGATTATTGATTGAAAGATGTACACGGCAGGTCGTGCTGAGTATAAATGGAGGAGTAAGGGCGGGGGGGGTAGGATAAATCACTGATCAAACAGAAGCAGGTGCTGCCAGTTTCCAATGCTAATTTCTGCTCTCACGTCCTTCCTTCAAAGTAATTAGTCTTGTTAAACTCATCTCCCTTTCTTCTTAAGAAAATACATAAAATCACCGTTATTTAATGAGCTGTGGAAGCATTCCTTACAGTGTGAGGTTTCATCGAATAAGACAGCCAATACTCACTAACGAACTCACTAACTAACTAAATGATGACACTGCATCAGTGTGATGGAACTTTTTCAAGGCAGCAGACTGGCAGACCCCAACCGGAGCATTTCCAGGCCTAAACTCTCTTGAATGATGGTATAGTTCATGAGAGGGCGACTCCAGTCCTGTAGTTTCGCACTGTCTTCTGGGTCTTGTTCCTGCCCAGCTCCCCCAGCTCGATAATGAATTAATATAATGATAATTATGAAAAGGGGGTGAAAATTTCCAAGAGGCCCAACTGAAAAAAACATTCAATTAACTGAGCAGCTGAGAGCTCCGGCTGGAACACAAACTAGAAAACAACCTTCCCCCCCCAGGACTGGAGTTTGACAGCCTTGATGTAGTTCGACAGGGAGAAAGATATGACGGGTCTGAAGTAGGAACGCGGTAACGAAGTCTATCTTGTGTATATGAAGCAGGTTCTGTGCTCACAAAATGTGACTCTGCAGCCTCTGACAACCCCTCCCTCTGTCCTCAGAGGAAACCCGTATCGCCGCCGTTCGAGGGAGTGCTGTCGTGCGATGGCAGCTCAAGTTTCCCGCTTGCTAATCTGACAAGTATCTGCAAAACGTTGCCTTCCGCTTGGATGAACCGATGACAAAACAGGGGAAAGGGAGAAGAAAAAAAATGCAAAAAAGTACAACTACCTGACAATCTTCTCCCTCTCTCTCTCTCCCTTGTCTTCTTTCTTACCCCTCCTCCACCATCCTCCCTCCTCCGCTGCAGTCTAAAGCTCAGTTAATTAACAGTTTAAACTGACAGCTCTTCTGTTTGAGATTTTGATGAGACAGAGGAAGAGAGAGAGAGAGAGAGAGAGAGAGAGCAGAGGTCTCCTGTGTGGCGAAAGAGCAGAGGCAGCGGCAGAAGAGCGGTGGAAATTAAATCTCTGCAGCTCCCAACTCCATCACTCCTGACTTGCCCTTTTCCAAGTGTCAATTTTGTGGCTGTGGTTAATTTACCGGCCCGTCTGCACAGGCCTGACTCAAGAGAACGGCGTATTCTTCTTTATTTTGGGCGACCCGGGGCTTTCAGAGCGGGGGGTTGGGGTGAGAAGAGGGAAGTGCGGGGTCAGATACGGAGAGATGTGGGAGAGATACGATTCAGAAGTCGCCGTCAGATGTGAATAATTCATAAAATAAACACAGGCGATGACTAAGGAGATGCAGATACAGGACTGGAATCACACACACATTATTAACTGAAATATGTACACACAAGGTCATGCCGCATAGAAAGAGAGGAGGCGGCTACAGGGAAATAAAGGGCTCCTCGAGCAGAAAAAGGGGCAGACCGCGGGCAGGGGGAGAGAGACGGCGCACGAGCGTCAATCACAATCTTTTTTCGATTGATTTTCTTGGCGGGTTTGTTTGGTCGCTTGTTTTTATTGCATCAGAGACTTCTCAGAAACAATAATAAGGAAAAAACTGTGGAAAGTAAAAATAAAAAATAAAAATAAAACTAAGCAACAAGTGTTGAGCGATGATTGGAGTGGGGTGAGAGGTTCCATACATGGTCCTGCTCGGGGCTTTGGGCCCTGGTACCGTGGTATAGTATTTGGATGCGATTGGTGTGCATTGATTGGTTGGGCCGCTGCAGTCCAAGTATTGAGGGGGCGGGGTTGGGCCAGGGAAAAGCTATGCTGGTGTTTACTGCACCTCAATCAATCAATCAATCAATCAATCAATCAATCAGTATTTGGTATAGCGCCCTTCACAAAAAGGGTGTCAGAGAGCACAGCCACAGCGTCCACAACAGAGATGGTCACAATGCAGCCAATGTGACCATAAGAGTGAACATAATCAGACTCCTCGGATGCAAATTACTAAATTGGACCAGCGATCTGGAACAAGGAAGTCAACCAGCCCTTTCTGCTTCCAGTTCACTGACACGTTGAAAACTGTCTCGTCCACCCCTGATCCGGCCCCTCAACCCTTTCACCTCTTTAATGTGACACAGAACCACTCTCTCTCTCGCAACTCAATATTCCCTTTCAGCTTCCCTGGCGACTATCTCAACGACGACGCCGACAACAACAACAACAGCAGCAGCAGCAAAACAGTAAGAGCAAAGCGGAGAATGCCATTCCAGAAATGAGCTGCTCTGTCAGCTGTCCAGATTGCCCTCCCACGTACGCACGCTTCCTCATTCCAAAACTGTCCGCTGGATTACAACACAGCAGTAACCATAACCCTGCCCAGTTCCCCGCACTGTGCTGGCCACACAGCAGCCATACGCCTCTGCCACCCCTCTCTACTTTGCATCCTACAAACTGATATCACCAGCACAGCACTGCCCACGAGGAAAGAGAAAAAATAAAGAAAACATATCACAGACACCTTTACTTTGTTTGCGCTTGTTGTCGTCTTGTTGAACTGTAGCATCGGCTGAGTTGGCAGAATAAAAAAAGTGAAGTGCTGTTGGGCAAAACCCTGTTGTTGCAGACTGGCTGGTTCCAGATGAGATGAGGCCTCCTGGGTTCCCTTTCCCATTTAAGGCACTGAACAAGAGATATGGGGATCAAGGGTGTGGATTTATTTTGTTTATTTTAGGCAACAAAAAACACCACAGAAAACCCTTGCAGACCCAGCCCACTCAAAAAAAATAAAAACTTTTATTAGAAGAAAAATAAAAAAGACACAAAAGAAACCCAGGTCTGTTCGATCTGCAGACTGGAGATAAATCTCCCTCATGATTCATCTGTCAGCGGGGATGAATGGGTTTCGATCCCCTTGTGGCGAAAAGCTCCCTGGAGGGCCCAGATGGCTTTTCATTGCTTTTTTGTTTTTTGATTTTTAGGGGGTTATTGTTTTATTATGATTATTTATAGAGAAAACTAAAAAAAACACACACACAAGGACAAGGATGAGTGGAGCAGAGAAGACAGGAGGGGAGGAGAAGGGGTGGCTCACTGACTGAGCTTCTACACCTCTCCCTCTCTCCCTCATAAATCACTTGGTGGATGCCACTTGGAGGTCATTGTCACCGTCTGTGATGATTCTGACCTGATAAAGACTACCGCCCCCCCCCCCTCATCCTCCTCCAGGGTGTTAAACCTGCCCTTCAGACTCTGAGACCTATCCCTGTCCAGCTCCAGGTTCCTCTGCGTCTGGAAACTGGGACGAGAGTGGGGCTGTGTACCCAGAGTCCTGCTGAACAGAGGAGCTCCTAAGAGTCCAGGCACACAGACAGGACCGATGCTGCAATCAATGGCGTCAACGCAGCAAAGGGAAAGGTGAGCGGAGCGGATCTGCAAACCCCTTCAGCAAGTGGAAATCCTCCTCTCACAAGTAATTACAATCAGGCGTTTTTTTCCCAAGTCCGCTTTATCCGAAAACTACTTCGCGCCGCCAAGAGGCTGTGACTGCAGTAACCCCTGCGACGGCTGCTGCTGCTGCAGGGCCACGCGCAGTGCGGGGAAGGCTTCACACTTCATCTTACAGCAGGGGCGGAGTGCGAAAGGAGGTTGAGATACGGGGACTCAATTACGGATGACGCACACCCGTGGGTTTCGAGGCGCAGCCGGGACTTGAACCGGGAAGCTCTTGGAAACTAAATGCTTCAGCCAGTTATCTCAGACTTTCATGTAATTATAGAAAATATTGTGTAAGACCTGTTCTATTAAAACTCATGATTCCAGAAAGCAAGCAACCACAGTCTTGTGCACACCTCCCACTCCCTCTCTCTATCTCAGTATCTGTCTCTCTCTCTATCTTTCTCTCGCTGTCTCCCCATCTCATCTGTGCATCAAGGTTGGTGTTCAGATAAATTGGGAACAGACCCCCGACTGGGCCTTGAACCATACCATTCTCCTCAGAGAGAAAAAAAAAAGGGTGAGAGAGGGAGACAGAGAGAGAAAGAGGGAGGAGAGGAGAGTAAGCAGGAGCGAGTAGAAGGGAGATAACGAGGAAGGCGGAGAGAAGAAGAGAGTGTCAGAGCAAGTGAGAGAAGGGCAGGAGTGGAGGCAGATGAGATGGAGCAGTAAAGAGAGACAGACAGCGCTGTGTGGCAGTGGGAGCCATCCTCACCCGTTCCTGATGCCAACATGTATTGCGAACACATCTGAAGTCTGAGTCCAGCTCACTCTGCTCCAGCCTGGCACACAGTACAGTAACTGCCCTACTGCCCCACCTTAGCCACTGATGCAAGGTATCACAGTACAGACATGCAAGAACAGAATGAAAAAGAAAGAATGAAACAATGGAGAGTCCAATGTTAAAGGATAGCACAGAAGAAAATCACACATTCCCGCAGTACAAAGGGCAGAAGAGCATCAATACAGCGGAGCAGGAGAGAAAATCCTTCAATCAATGTTTTAATCTCCCACAACAAGCACAAACACAGACCTCGACTCTGCTCTGAAAGGCACTGCCACCTCCCTGCCCTATACCCTAGTGCTCCCCCCGGCCCAATCTCCCAGCCCGTCCGCAGCGTGAGGGAGCAGGGAGAGGTACTGCCCGCTCACAGCTGCAGCAGATGGGTTAATTGCTTTAAAGGGTGTTATCAGCCGGAGGCACGGAGACACAGGCTTGGCGTTGCTTCACTCTGAAGATTGATGTGTTGATATTCCACAGAAAATGTGCCTGTTAACATTACTGACACTGCCTGTGTGGCGTTTGTGTGGAATAGTGTCCCTCAGATACACGACCACCGTCCCCTAGCGCAGCAACACCAGCACCTGCGTCATGATCACAACACAACAGGGTGTCCTCCTTAAACACAAGCAGTAATGCATATATATCATCTTCATCAGCAGCAGCTCTCATCGATCCACTGCTGGATGAAGGCCTCCCCAACTCCCCAAGATACTTCGATGTATATATATATATATATATATATACACACACACACACACACACACACACTATATACACTCTTAGAATGAATTGTGTGTGTGTTCAAGGGCAAAACAATTTCATATTAAAATTCACCAAAGCACATCACAATAATGTGTATATCTGTGTGGGAAAAATAGTGTTAAAAACACCTCATATTGTGTTACAAAAGACACATAATCGTATTGTAATTTTGTAAGTTTTAACACAAAATTGAGTTGTCCTTGAACAAACCCAGAATGTGTTAAATTATATATATATATATATATATATATATATATGAAATCAGGAGTTTTTCCTTTTCGTTTGAACACATTTGCAGTATAAACGCACATGTGGACTGTCCCCTACTGGATTTAGCGTCACTGTCTAACTTACTGCATTGCCGTTATGTGATGTATTTTTTTTTTTTATTAAACCATGTGATTTCTGCAGGTTGCCCTCGCGAATTCGTCTCGCCTTGTTGTCAAAATAAATCAATACAAAAATGTAACACTTAGTCGCTGACGTTTTAAATATCTGTAAAAAGCGAAGTGGTTTTCCTGCGCGGATCTTGTTGGACCCGTGTCTGCTCCAGCGGTGAACGGGGTCAGTCCCGCCGGGCTGAACCCAACTGCGAGCGGACAGCACGACAAGGACACGGGGCATCAGCACAGACTGTGGCCGCACCTGTCAAACACAAATAGCAGACAGCATGAAAGCCATCCAGTCCAGGGGACAGTCATGAAAAACTACTCGAGAGCCGACAGATGCACCCGGACTGGCGGAGTCTCTGTGGGCGCCGCGGCGCACGGACACGGGCAGAGAGAGGGACACTCGCCACGCCAGCGGTCCTGGGCAAAACCAGTCAAATCAAACATGGAAATCACGTTCATGAAGACGTACCGGTTGCGCTGAGAGACACAGAGGGAGGAGAGGGGAGGTGGGGGATACGGTTCATGACACACACACACACACACACAGGCAGTGGGGAGGGAATGCCGGCGTGAGTCACTCCACGTCTCGGAGTTGAGGTTTTGCGAGAGGAGCGGGTCTGTGGCTGAACATGTCGCTCCGAGGAGAGCACAGGAGAGCACAGGAGAGCAGCGCCAGTGAGGGTCAGAGGACTGGGAGCGCAGCGCCACCGGAGACACTGCCCGACACCAGCGGATAACCGACTGACCAACTGCAAGGTTTCCCCCAATTTATTTATTCATGCATGAACTTATTTATACCGGGTACATTATTACTAACCAGTTGAGAGCTTCCACGTATTTCAAGACTACTTTATTTAAAAAATACATGTTATTGTATTGCATCTTTACACTGTGCTTGTAAAATGATATGATATGATATTTGCATCGGTATTTTGAATATACGCAAAAAAGGAATGCATACATTCAAGGATAGCCATAGGGAGCAGGGAGCAATAACCACTACACCAAGGTAAGCAGATACAAATTGGAATAAATCGTGCTTGGAATTCAGAGTCTGCCTTCGAGCAATCAAATAAATGCTTTTAGCTTAGGAAATGAATGGGAAATTTAAGAGCCAATGTTCATAAGGAAACACGGATCCAAATATCCTGCGGAATATGTGCTTTAGCTGTAGGCAAGTCATTTCTAATATAAACTGCCCGTTTACAATGAAAAACTTTATTTATGATGTATGTATGTATTTAAGCAGTCTGTATAGAATATATGTGTTTCCAATAACTTTTCTGTCCACGATGAAACGGTCATTATTGCGCATGAAGGAATATCAACTGAAAATAATTGAGCGTAAAAATAGTTTTGCGCACCGCTGTTGGTGGTGTAGAGCGGAAAGCCTAATGGTGCGACTGGCTCTAACTATTGTGTAGTTTGAAGGCTTTTCATTTTAATTTCACCATGCAGCTGTAATACAGGAGCTTTTTCATTGCTATACCATTAATATGGGAGCTTTTCCATTGCTATAGCATTGAATACATGAGCTTTTCTATTACTACACCACCGCACTATCCTGCCCTGTGCGCTCATTCCCGCAAAGGCACTACGTGATGGCTACCAAACATTATCATACATTAATTGTTTTTGTTTTTGTTTTGTTGTTGGGTTTTTCCACCAAAAAGTCACGAACCTCAGACATTAATATGGATACTTTGGACAATTTAGTTTTTCTCTACTTTATTAATGTTGTTTAATTGTTGTATGGTATACTTATTGTTATTTTATTTCATATTATTATCATGATCTAATATAACTGACGTTTCTTAATCTGCTTCGCAAATTCCACTACAACAGCAAATCTCATTCTCCTGTTTTCCCCCACGTAGTCTTTTTAGTCACACGTCCTGCTTTCCGGCGTCGTCTGCTTTGATTTAAATGACTGTACTATCCAGACATAGGCTGACTCGTTCTCTTTTTATGTATTCATTTTCGTTTTTTTCTTTATTTCCTTTAGTTATAAAAAAAAGTAATGCATATGGTTTTATTGCAAGTAGCCTGCCTGGCGGTGTGACGTCAAAGTCGATATCAATACAAAATAAAAATATAAAAACAGCGGGGAGAATTTCATCCAGAGAGGAGATGAGAATACCAGGCGGGGTGTCTAGCCTTTGACCTGCTACTTGCATCTGCAATCATATCACATCCTAAGAGAGATTTTTGTCTCAGGCACAGAAGGGTCTTAACACTGCTTTGGTCCAGACAGACAGACTCCACTTCTATAGGACAGACTGACAGATTGTTTGCCTCTAGGACAGACAGAAGCAATGGACAGCACCTCTTAATAGGAGAGGGCAACACACAGGCACTGTTTGTCTTCATGAGGGACAGAGTTTGTCCCCTCAGTGACTGATTGGACAGAATGGCAGCGACTCCCAGGGACAAACAAGACAGACTGATGGACAACCCTCTCGCCCATTGCTGACAGACTAGAAGATAATAATCTGTTATTTTTTTTCTTTGTCTGGGCAACTTTCAAAATGCAAACCAGCTGTCCAAGCCTGAGATTTCATTCCTATATGACCCCCACTTCCACACCCCCCCCTCCACTTCTCTAAAAACACTCCAGCCAGGCCAATGTAAACTGGATTGCTCCCATCACTGTAACACCAAGCTCAAACAGCCCTGGTCCTTATAAGGCCAGTGAGCCGGGTGTTTTGCTCCGGCCATTGACGCGGTGCAGATGGACGCTGCAGGCGTCGGCATGGCAAAAATTGACCAAAAGTACTGGGACAGCAGATAGCAGCTGCTCAAGAATTTATAGCATATTATAGTAGGATATAGTATAGTACCATATAGTATAGCACAGTCCAGTGGATACAGTGTAAATACAGTATGGTCTGCCAAACCGTGACACTGGTGTCTAGATTATTACCGACCATACCAGTCCTGGCACCATCTCTGATACAACCTGTTACCAGTGAGGGGAGGCTTGCGTGAGACCAGACACTTTTTTTAGCAGGCTGTATTAATGCCCCCCCCCCTGCATGGCATATTAATAAGAGATGTATTAATAATACATGTGGGACATGCAGCCATCTGCCCTATCGACCTTGTACTTTTCCAGATTTTGATGTTTGCTCTGTGAGAAGGTCAACACCCTAAAAGAAGAGCACAGAGACAGTGGGCTTTAATAAACTCCATCCCCAAGAGAAATCCCCAACATGTGTTTTTTTAATTTCTATCCTGAAGTTTCAAATAACTCTTTTCAAGAGCTTATACATCAAGACCGCACTATTACAAATCTGATACGCGAGATCAAAACAAATGAGAAGGCAAAGGACAATAAAGGAGGCATCAAAGGTTTACATGTTGATAAAGCTCTTTAAATCCCCCCAGAAGGGATGTCATAAGTTGCCAATAATAAGCTCCTTGTGCTGCTGTCGACGGAGGTAATCATTTCACTAAAACCAAATGTGGTTGTTAATAAGCTTGCTCTGCTATTCATCAAAGCTGCGCCAATGTTAACATTTGCCTTGAGAGGAACATCTGCACCATCGAAGTGCCACTTTGAAGTCTCCCCCTTCGTTGTGCCGGGAATGTTTAGAGGACAAGATAGAGGATGTCACAGAATGAGAAGCACCCTGGCACACGTCCATTCGGCCTCAGCTCTGGAGTGTGACATTGTGATGTCATCATCAGCGCAGGAGGTCGGGCCACGTGATCGTGTGTGAGTGTTCCGAATTATCACCGGTCACCTTGTTTATGAATGGGAGCACATGGCACCTCAGCAACCTTGGTTCCGATTGGACGGATGGCTGGAGGATCCAAAGCCACCTCCCCTGGAGTAACCAATTGGACTTGAGTAGTGCTAGGTCAAGGGTTCAGAAGTCAGTTTCTCATATATCCCTCTATTGCAAAGGTTCTCAGATCCCAAATGAAATGGGAGAGTAATCACACTCTCATGAGATACCTATTTTTATCCCTCAATTCAAGCCTACTTCTCCCACCCTTGAGTTTCTCATTTACAATTTCCTTACATGAAAACCCTTAACATTTCCCACAGTTAGTGATTTCCATAAGTAGCAGCACAGAGTTCTAAACAGCTAAGAAAATTGGTGCAAGTTTCCATCTTCCGTCCGTTTGGAAAAATAAATTACATTTTGCATCTGCTAATGTGAAAACCCACAACGCACTCCTCTGGGAAAGCTTGATAATTGGCGCATGAAGGCAGAGCCCAAATGACGATTTAATGTGAGCAGGAAGACGTGGTCTTTGCAGGTCATTGGGTGTGGCTTTCCTTGAGATCATGAGATGCATTGTGCAGATTTGGTCACTTAAAAAAAAAACATCTGCACTGCAGTATCTCTGGTCTGCACAAACAAATCCAGGGCTGGGGTCAGAGCTGTGGAGATGGATAGAGTCCAGTAGCAGTGCACAGAGGTGGAAAATGGAAGGTTGCACATCAGGATCTCCCTAGCATACGTCCTGTGTGTCCTTGGCTCCCTGTGCATCCCCCTTAGTAAGCGAAAGAGTTGCAGCTTCTCTAGGCAGCTCCACGGTGGTCTCTGTGAAGTCACCGGGGGTGAAAAGATCCTGCCAAATGAATGAGTGTTGCCTTATTGATCTGCAGAGCCACTGGGTTTTCCAATAGGCCCCCGCAAATTCGACTATCACGCTCAATCAAGCACCCAACCAGCCTGTATCAGAGATAGTGTGCTGTCATGGGGGTGTGCCATCGTTCAGGAAAGGAGCTGTGCATCTCTTTCCTGAGGTCACCTGACAAGCGAGTCTCCAGCTGGAAACCACTTTGGTCGAGTACAGCTGAAGCAGCTCGCCCGTAAATGGTATGTCCTTTTGGTGTTTATTTTTTCCCTATGGTAGGGGAAAAAAACTAAAAACAATCAAGCAAACAAAATGGTTTCAAAATGCTGGATGTATAGGTCTTTGTTTACCAATGCATTTCCTCGGTTTAGTAATAATCTAGGCTGTGCCTCTGTTCCAGCTCTCCCAATAAACCTGCCGTGAGTGACAGGTGAGCCGGATCTACAGTGAATATCAATTCAGCTCACTGTGGTTTAGTGAGAGTCCAGCGAAGTAATGCACAGATTAATCACGATGGGAAACCACTGGGAATCTAGAGGGGGAAATCGATAGTAAAACCAACTTAAAGGTGCAAAAAGCCTCTGGTGAATTTACCCAGAGTGCACTCCGTATTGTGGCTCTGCAGGGTCAGTGTTGAATGTCACAGAACAGCAGCCCAAGAGAATGCATTCTGGAATGCACAAAGATGAATGAATGAATGACTAACTGACTAACTAACTAACAGGCAAGAGTTGTTTCACGTTCATGTTATCAATTAGTTCACAGACCACCAGGACCGTGATTTGAATCGAGTCGTGAACTTTAGTTTTTCTGTCACTGACACTATCAGACAAAGCAGAGAATGTGCATCCATACCAATAAGAATAAATAAATACAGAATCGGGGAGTCACATCTCTCGCTGGGAGGGACGGCTCCTGGATTAATAACCCAAATAAATTATGCAGCAAAGAGAGTCTGTAGCTGGAATGCAAATAGGAAAGAGCAGCAGGTTGGTAGAGCGCGATTCAACACTAAGAGCCGTCATTGCAGACAAATAGATTCTCGTTAGGCTAATGAACACTTTGGTTTCTTACATCTCACATTTTTTAAAGGCAGCTCTATGTGAGAGGCCCAGTTTAATAGCCAATTGTAACTTTCCCTTAGAGAGAGAGAGAGAAATAAGGAAAGCAATATGTTTTCTGTCTTTGAATGTTATAGTTACTAGAAAGTTCCAAAGAATAGTTAATCCAACATGACCTGGATTTCTGACGGTCCCAGGATATCAAGAAGTTTTAAATGTTCACTATCATTATCATCCTCCTCCTCCTCCATTATATATACAGAAGTTTGGGAATGTCACTTTTTTAAAATCTGGTTCCGGTTTCAGAAGAACTTGCACAAAAAGCAGGGAAAACAAAAGGAAAGAAATGCATTATTATGATTTTTTTCATGTTGGGGGGGGGGGGGGGTTGCCAAAAACAGCCCAAAAGCAAAACACAAATGCCCTGTCGACAATGAGAAGTGTGGAGCTAGGCAGGCGACAGTTTTGATAACATTACATTTCCTCTCCCCGTCAAGACAGACGGTTACAGAGAAGCTAAACCATTTGAAAATTATCCAACTATGCGCAGCTCAGGAGTCCTGTTGGAAACAATCAAAGTGCAACGAGCTTCACTAATTCAGACAAGGACTCATACATCGTACAGCAGGCTTCAGAAATCTCTGACATCTTAAAAGACCTGGATATAAAAGGGGTAGGGAGAGCACACTGTGAGCTTCCGGGACTGCTGCCTGGTGCCCCTGGATCTATCCAGTAATTGAGCATCCAAGTAAATAACTGTATATCTGGTCTTGAATGAAAACTAAATGATTGAGTGGCCAATTGGAAAAAAATGAAAAACACAAACAATACATTTCCGTACACTTTCCCCTTTCCCCCTACCGCGGGGAAGTCCCCAGTCCCCTTGTAGATGTGGTCTTCCCTGATATCTGGTGTTGAAACATCACACCTTAAATTACAGAGAAGCCCTCTGTGGGGTATTCACAGGAGCCATGACGGTGGTGGAGGGGACAGTGTTTAGTGTTCAGAGTTACTAAAATTATAGCGTTGAACTGAAAAATCACATACTTTACATATTCCAATAATTTTAGGAAAAGCTGTAAGTTATTCAGTACGCTGGGTGTCAGAACAAGCAACGTTGTCGTAAAAGTAAAAATCCTTTTTTTAAAGCAAATGAAGAAATAGATTTGCACGGATCATTAAAGGCAGTTTTTTTTTCTTTTTTTTCTGATATTCGCTACAGGGCCCAGTGCCGCTCATTCGATGCCGTAATTAATAAGTTATGGCACACAGACCCTTTCTGCGTCAGACCCAGGGGCAGAAGGGGCATCACTCTGCCTATTTACTATTCCGCTCACAACGCGCTATTCAAACATATCAATGGCGGGCAGATTAATGTCCCTGCGCGCGGAGTGTAATCGAATTGATCAGGGAGCGTTCAGAGGGATGCGGCGCGAGCGGATTCCTGATCACGAATCTTAATCACTTTTGGTCGTGATGGACTGGCGGCAGTGGGGGGTGTTGTGTTATTGAGTTAGTGTGGGTGGACAGTAGTCTGCTTTTTTAAAGATTTAAAATAAAGAAATATCAAGCATTATACCAGTCTAGCCATCACTGCCCGGAATTGTGATAAATGCACTCTATGTAACTATGTACACTCAAACTATGTATTTGTGAGTGTGTGTGTGAGTGTGTGTGTCCTGCCTCTGGATTATCACCGCTGAGGGAGAAGGATCATAGCTGCTGTGGGAGCCTCTGATCTCATTTGTTACCTGCACTACGTCCCACGCTTCCATGTTTGGTTATTTGGTTGGCTGGTTGGGTTCATCCCAACTCTCGTGGCTATGGCAGATTTTTTCTTTTTCTTTCTTTCTTTCCCGTAGGAAGCGTAGGAAAGTAAATCATAATAATCATGAAAATAAATCCAAACAAAACAGAAAACCGAGACGAAGGCTGTAAATCAGGCCTGTCGTAGCTAGCTCCTGCGAAGGCTACAAGGCCTTCTGGTTCCAGCTCTCTCTCGCTCTCCATTTACCCAAATCTCTGATGGATTAGACAGACGTAGCCCTGCTTTAAAGTCTTTCACAGTTTGTGGTGTGAATTTAATCCAGTTAATCAGCTAATCAGACCAGTTTAGTTACTGGGAGCTAGGTAGGAACTGAAACCACATGCCCACTCTGTCTTTGAGATGCCAACTGTACACACAGGAGGCACTGCCCTGGTCTTGGGTGGTGCTGGTGGTAGTTGGGGGCACAGTGTGTTTAGGTTTATATCCCCACTGTCCTGAGCTCTTTTCAACCTAATTTACCTCACTCTAACTTAATTTGACTCCCCAATTCGTAGGAAGACTGGTGATTCACAGCGACCCCACGGGACTTCTTGTGGTTTCTGAAGAAACAATCAAAATGGCGCATGAATAAAGCGAACTAAAATAACTTTTCATCTCCTCAGTTTTGATTAACGCAATCCTTCGCAGAAATACCCCAGTGCGGAGCGAAGACTACAGCGTGGGGTCAAAAACAAGAGTCTTGAATTCCTTTCCTTCTACAGGCTTCTAGTTCGCCTTCCATCATTCAGAAATCTCTGATTATTTTTAGGTTCACAAAAAACATCAGTGAGCAGAGATTGCACGGTGATCTCTGCAGAATTTGCCCTGCGAGAGACAGGTAAAAACAATTCAAACTGTGTGCAAACTGTGTATCACTGTGGCTCTTTATGCTGAGCTTACACTCAACAACACTCTCTGTGATGTATACGTCCACTGTGGTTTTCTTCTGCACCTCAGCTTTAGACTTGCTTTTCCCCATTAAATAAAATAATGAATAAAATCATAATAAAAGTTTTTCCTTTGCATTTCATACATGACAGTGATGTCATTTAATTTTACAGCGTTCATGTAAATACGCCACCAGCCAAAAAGATTAGCTAAAAGATGTGGGTTCTGCCAACAGAGAAATGCTACCAGGGGCCAAGTTGGAAAGCTCGGAGCATCATTGCTGCCGAGAGCACCGATCAGGCTACGAGTGACCGCGATGGAGACGTGGTCAGGGCTGAGTTCATTCACACAGGGCTGTGAGAAGCAGCAGCTGCTGGTGTAGAATTCTCTCCCGCTGGTGTTGATTCAGGCGTTACAGTACTGTCCTTCCCATGGAAGAAAGCGTAAATCAGGAGCTGAGATGCGGAGTTTGTATCCGTGCTTTGGAAGCCGCCGGAGGTTGGCTTACGCAGTCCAGTGTGGTGAATACTCACAAGGCGTCAGAGCAGTTTCACCCGGGTTGAGGTTGAAAGTGTGGCAGCAATTATTAATCTTAGACTATCATCATCCTTAGGACTGGATACCCGGAACAGCGACATGATGTGCTATAAAGTGTTCTTTATGTGATAATATTAATAACAACTTTTTCTGGATTAACTCATCATAGCCTGTCTTTAAAGGGCTGTGAATAGCAGTGCAGTCCTGGGGTGGAGAAATGTAGTTGATGTAATAGTGAAATGTATAGAGAGAGCTTGTTACTCTTGCAAAGTTGTGTATATGTAGAAGCCTAGAAGCCTCTACTAAAGTACCTAATAACGATAACAACAACAGTACAGACAACACCACCATCAATCATGCATTGATCGCTCTTCTGAGCTGCTCAGTTGAAAGGCTCTGATGACGATTTTTGCTTTCCTTCTATTTCAGAGTGAACTGTAACAGCAGCCCACAGTGATCATTTCTGCACATTTCCAAAAGGCCCGTCCAAATCCCGCTGGTTCCCACAGTTCGCAGGCGGTTTACGAGGCATAAGATATTCTTCCTGTACACCATAACCCAGAAATATTCACCACAACACACTGCCAAAGTTGTTTTTCCTTTTTTTTCTTGCTCTCAAAAAGGGACATGGCGCAATAGGTTATACCCAGTACAGGATACAGATATAAACAAATGTCATCTCACAGCTCTTGAAGACAAGCGATTAAGCAGATCCAAGCTGCTGAAGATACCGTTTAAAAATAATAACGAGAGCGAGAGCAGGAGCGGGACATCACCACGGTGACTGGGGGGGTTGGAGGCCAACTCCAGCGTTGACGTTAGCTGAATGATAAATAAACGGCAGCCATTCAGAAAGGCCCTTTCATCAAGAAAGAGAAGCAGGAGAGCAGGGGGAAGTGAATAGTGAAAGGTCCCCCCCATGGACTTATTCTTCCAACCCAGTCGGGCTGAAGACACATCACTTTTGCATAACTGGTTTGGAGAAGAAAAAAAAAACCAATCCACCACCGCCAAGCTTCAATAAAGGAGCACAAGGCCCCCAGAAGTCTGTCTGAATAGATCAAACAGGAGAGAGAAAATGACACCACAGTCCCAATCCCTGGACCTGACACACCCCCCACCCCTCACCTACTGAATGTGAACTAAACTGGTAGACAAATCCCTCTCGTTGCTGGAAAAAAAACGATTTCTTTCATCCTGACTGTGCTGTGACGTACCGGACGGTGCTGAACCATACAAGACTCTACTGTGCAAGTCTGCCATACAGCACAGCGCAGAGATGGTGCCACTGGGGGAGAACATGACGCCCGAGTCCCTGCCTCAGAACTGCAGCAACTGCACCCAGGCCCCCGGGGGCAGCCCGAGCCTGGATCTGACCAAGGCAGTGGCGCTGGGGCTGGTGCTGGGGCTTCTCATCCTGTTTGGCATCCTGGGCAACATCCTGGTCATCCTGTCGGTGGCGTGTCACCGGAACCTGCAGACGGTCACGCACTACTTCATCGTCAACCTGGCGGTGGCCGACCTACTGCTGACCTCCACGGTGCTGCCCTTCTCGGCCATCTTCGAGATCCTGGGTCACTGGGTGTTCGGCCGTGTCTTCTGCAACATCTGGGCGGCCGTGGACGTGCTGTGCTGCACCGCCTCCATCATGAGCCTGTGCGTGATCTCGGTGGACCGCTACGTGGGCGTGAGCTACCCGCTGCGCTACCCGGCCCTGATGACGGAGAAGCGTGCCGTGTTGGCGCTGCTGGGGCTGTGGGCGCTCTCCATCACCATCTCCATCGGGCCGCTGTTCGGCTGGAAGGAGCCGGCGCCAGAGGACGAGACGGTGTGCAAGATCACTGAGGAGCCGGGCTACGCCATCTTCTCCGCCGTGGGCTCCTTCTACCTCCCGCTTGCCGTAATCCTAGCCATGTACTGCCGCGTATATGTGGTGGCGCGGCGCGAGACCAAGAGCCTGCGGGAAGGGATGAAGACCGACAAGTCCGACGCCGAGGGGGTGACCCTGCGCATGCATCGCGGGAACTGCCCCTCCCACGCCACCCCCCCCACCACCAACTCCGGTCACACCAACGCAGCCGGCAGCGAGGAGGAGGCCCTGCACGGACGCCTGCACTTCTCCATGCGGCTGCTCAAGTTCTCCCATGAGAAGAAGGCCGCCAAGACGCTGGGCATCGTGGTGGGCTGCTTTGTGCTGTGCTGGCTGCCGTTCTTCCTGGTGATGCCCATTGGTAAGCCCCCTCGAACTAATCTCGCATTCATTCAATCACTCATTCTTGTATTCGTCCAGCTGCTTTTTGTTTTCGGTATAAAAATGGCAGACGTTTAAGAGATTTCTTTCTTTCTTTCTTTTCTCTCTCCATAATCACACACAGGTCCTTGTTATTGTACACTGTGGTAAAGCTTGCTGTTGTCACGTTGGGCTTGGTCACATGCTCACCCCAAATCTGGTGTGGAGGTCAGCCACAGCTTCCATGGCAAACCCAAAAGGTGCTGACTGTGGTGCTGGTCCAAGACAAATTTGTGGATTGAATAACAAGGAGAAGGCAATGCAAACAAGGGTGGCAGGGGTGGGCAATTCTACTCCCACAGGGCCAAAGGGAGGCTGTTTTTCTTCCACCTCGGGTCCTAATCACTCAATTCAAAGTCATTATCTGGACCATAAGTCAACTCACGCATTAGTTCCAGGTCTGAATTGGTTGCTGACTGAAAGGAATCTATAAAACGGACAGAAACAGGTCCTTAAGCACAGGAATCACCTACACCTGATACACCGAATATACATTAACTCAGGGAGGCATCTGGAAGCGATGTACAAAGCCAGGTAAACTTGATTTATGAGCCGGTGTGTAGAAAAAACCCACATCTGTTTCCCTCGCACAAAAAACCTTTCGGCATCCCGAGTTCTTGGCTCCACGTTCGCAGCGGCCCTGCAGACGTGAAGACAGCGAGCCATATATTTTAGACAGATCCTTTAAGCATTCACAGCATCAACGGTTTAAACCAACACTGCTCTGCTCTCTCTGTCAAAGAGAAGGAGAAAGGCCATTTCCATTCTCTGAGCCATTCATAAAATAAGATGGATTCCCACGGCCTGTAATCTCAGCATCAACATTATTTTATTTGACAAATTGTCTAGGTGCCGCTGGGAATGAACGCAGACAGAACTGTGTGCAGATCTATCCATGCAGGAAATACACAGAATAAGGTCTGAGCTTGTGCCCCTGTTCCTTGCAGTTCTGAGGTTTCCTCCAGTGAAGGTCTGTGTATAAACAACCCAGAAATAACTTCCGCAGCATTCAAATTTTATTATGCCGCTGCTGTTTACTTTTAACAACAGTAACTGGCCTATCCGTGACAAATGCTTTTGTCCTGTGCAGCTCCCTGTATGGGCTGCTCCCCGTATGGGCTACTCTCCATATAGGCTGCTCAGTCAGTAACTGGCCTAGCTAACATAGATCCCAATACAAGCAGAAACAAAGTCCAATGGATAGTTGGAAATTCTTCCGAAAGTCTAAATTAAAGAAGTCAAAACAATCGATGATTTGAAACAACAAATAGATTATAAATTGTCATACAAATTCTGTTCCTCCTTGCAAATGCAGCAGAGTATAGCTATGTAGGGCTGTTTTAAATGATTTTCATTATTTCCAATTTTGAATTATTTTTTCCTGATTGCTGTTTAAAAATTATGTAAATTGTGCTTCCTACATTGACAGCGACAAGCTAGAAACGTGTGAAAATAGAACATAAGGAAAAAAAACAATTCTAAACAGTTTCAACATGCAGAATGGTCCACACGTATGTTATTTTATTTTGTCCATTGCTGGCATAAATCCCCATTATGATACACAATTGTAAATCACTTTTCCCCCATCTTGCCAGCTGCTAAAATGGCATGGTATTCACCGTTATAAATAAAAAAGGGGGGCGGTAGGCTATGCCATACCGGCAAAACAGCAACAACACAAACACATAATCTAAATATAATATGTTTTAATTGTTGGACCCTGCTCGCATATCTTGTATTTGCCATCATCATTGCCCATTAGATTATCATTACTTTACCCTGTCAGGATGTTTTTTTCTTTAAATGATAAAGGGAGATGAAAAACTCCCAGGAAATACATTTACTTGGTTTACGTCTTCAGAGTGGCCTATATTTCATCATTATACCACCCGCACAAATTAATTGAATATACTTACAGTAGCTACTGATTTTTAGTGATCTTTAGTGTTAAGTATGTGGTGTTTTTTTTAACATCATTCTCAGACTGAAAATTATACAAGTCATTTAATTTAAAAAAGCAGACTACACACAAGTCTCTGAATTTGTATTTAAGGTTTAAGGTGTTGGCTTTGGTGTTGACTTTATTTACTGAATGAAAGCATTTCAAAAAACGTCTTAAGTTACAATGCAATTAAATAACGATTGTTTAATAGTACAAGTCTCAGATAGCGTACGCATTTAGCCCCCCGAAGGCTCTAACCTTGATTAAAATGGTTAAAGTTTTAATTAAAACGTTTTGTTTAACTCAATATATTGGGTTTGTGTATGTTCTCTGTCAAACGGAAAACTGTGTTTATGCACGACAAAAGGATTTCTATGAACCTCAGTGGTCGCAGTCGCAGTGTGGCACCATGAGACCAGGCAGCTCTTCTTTCACTCTTAAAACAACGTTCTTGTATGATTTCGTTCTTGTGGCTAAGAGGTGCAAAAAACTGAACCAGATTTATGTATTTAGTTGTTGAAAATCTATCTTTGGTTGGGGCTCAAGTCTAAGCCCCCAATGCCTCTGGTATTTGCCCGCCATTCTGACAGGAGGTTAAAAAAGCAAAACCAAAGAAAAACACAGAAGTTTTGTTTTAGTTTCCTTGCGTTCTTTCACTCAAGTTGGTCAAATCAACCCCCCGGCTCCGCACAAGCGTGTAGATCGGCGACAAGGAGTTCAGGTCACTGCGGTGGCAGGAAGAATGTAAAGATTAAAAGAATAAAGAAAACAATCACCTGTGCGACTTACTGCGGGAGTCTCAATGGTGATGCAGTCTATCGAATTGACAGACACTCACAGGCACATATTAAAGGCATTTGGAAAAAAAGGAACAAAAGATATTTGCATATACATTAAGATCACAAAAGACAGGAAGATGAGCTCCCAGGTCTGTCAGTGTCTGGCAGGAATTGTAAAGAGGGCGATTGCTTTAACAAAGGAGAATGTCTGTGGTGACACTCCATTGACATGATTTCAAAAACAACAACCTTCCTCACAATGGACAAAATATTCCCTGTCCCCATGAGCTTTTCTCATCTTTCCCCAACCAGTCGCACTCCCACTCCTTCACACTCATCCGTTCACGATCTTCTCGGCACGATCAACTGCACCCTCTAGAAAAACAAATAACGTACATGCTGATGTATTGTGATTAGTATTGATCAGTATTGATTTGTCCGACACTGTCATTCAAGCCCATTCCAATGCCGCATTTTAAACTGCCAAGGAACTGTATTCATATATATTTGTTAAAGAATAAAAAATGTAGCAATGTAGAGCGTTTTGACAGAAAGACAACTATGCAACAACTTGGTAGAAAAGTAAAAACATAAATCATGGTGTATTAGAGTAACAATGAGAGATACCCACAGGCAGGATTGGATTGCATTTGACAACCAAACCACACACTGACTCTCTGTGGAATGTGCACAGGTTATAAGATAATATCCACTGTAATACACATAGATACAACACAAACACACACACACACACACACATAAACATGTCTTGGTCTTCCGTATCTTCTAAGGGGCATTTCTTTCCTTACTAAGCATATCAAAGTCTACTTCAGGGCCTCCAGCACAGGACCTGATATTGTTCTGTTACTATGGGGGGTGGTTTTATTTTTGGCCTCAAGTTCCCTGGAGGTGTTTACAGGATACAAGCCAAGGGGAGTAGGGGGGTGGAAAGAAACGTTTATAACCGGCCCACGCTCACGTCATACAGCAAGCCCATCAGACAGAGCCGCTGCAGTAATGTACTTTATTAGAAAGCATGTTGTTTCTTGAAATAAAATTTGAATGCAATTACATTAGCCAGTGGGGTTGTTTTTAGAAGCATGTTAAGACAGAGGGAAGGGTAAAAATAAAATTGATAGAGTTGGGGGGGGGGGGGGCTTTAGCCAGTCCAGGATATGACCTCAGTTGGAATGTGACCAGGTTAAAGGTCAAAGTCGAAAGTTAGAGGATAAAGAGAGTTCCTGCAGGCTCTGGACTTACGTGTCCAGCTGGGCTGTTTGTTTTTCCTCGACTAACCCTTGTCCCAGCAGGCAGTCTGACTTCCAGGGAACTGAGGGAGGTTGTGGGATTTTGCGTGGTTTGTCGTGCATTTAGAGGTTGCACCTTTCAGCTCCTCCGTCTGTCTCCCCTTCTTTCTCTCTCGGTCTCCCCCTCTCTCAAATTCAAAGTGGTTTATTGGCATGACCAGACTAAGTATTGCCAAAGCATCAGTAATAGACGTCAGTTTCTCTCTGTCGCCATTGTACCGTCTCAGTGGATGTGGCAACAGGTGACACGAGCTCAAGGGAAGAAATATGGTCCGTTTGTATAATACTGCTCTATTCAGCAGTGATTCAGCTAATGTATACAGAGGAATAGGAAGGCTGTTCAAAGACACATTTTGAGTTTAAATGAATCTGCCTATCTCTCTATGGAGACATTGGGTGTTGACTGTATTCTGTTTAGAAATGTTATCAAAACGACGTGCCTAGGAATCAAGTAATAATAGTGATAAATAACCACAGTCTGGTTAACAATATTGATTGAAAAGTGAAACACGTCAAACAAGAACTTTTGAAACGAGGGGTGCAATTCCCACAGCACGAGATCACCAGGTGCTTCTAACCCCAGGCAGTCATGGGTTATACACAGCTAAATAAAAATGAGTTTGCATACCGTCAGCATTTCTCAAGAGGGTAGTGAGTGGAAGATGTTTAATTACAAACTGCTTTTTGCCAAACTGCAAATAGAGTAGGATAGTGTGGGGGGGGGGAGACTGGCTGTAACCTGGCTGTGATCCATTTGGAGAAAGAGGGAGAGAAAGAGGACAGAGAGTGAGACATGGAGAGTAAAGCTCTGTACTTGCCCAAGATTGATTCTTGCTCAATCCACATTTTTGGGGGTTATTTTGTTTTTAAGCAGAATAAAAAAATAAAAAAATAAAGTGCAGCTGTGATTCAGTCCTTTCGTAACAACAGGGAGAAGAAATATGTGTCTTTTTCTCCCCAGTAGATACAGCACTTTATGATCCAGTTTGTGATTATATAAATATATATATATATATATATATATATATATATATATATATGGTCCTACAGACCAAGACATGTCTATATATACTGTCCCAAAACAAGATTTTTTTGGTATTGAATATACCAAACAGTGTCCGTCTATACACCGCAATGCTGCAGAGTGGACTTCACAGTTCAAAGGTCATCGCTGGCAACACATGACAGACCTGGGAAAGGCCTTAATCTAACATCCAAAGTGTGGGAATTCAAACAATGATGACCCGAGAAGCAGCTGGGAATTTTGGGGTTAAGAAACGTCCCTCTCCCTCCCTCCCTCTCTTCCGGGATTTTCCAGGAGGTTACCCCCCCACCACTAATTTCCTCCAAGTTTTCTATAAACAGATCCCACTGCCACCTCAATAAACCCAGCCAGCTGGTCCGGCCCTGGTGTTGTAAAAGGAGTCCAGGAGATTAATGGCTTCATTTGTTGCTGCCAGGTACATTTCCTACATTTCCTGAACTGCTAACCAGCCTCAAATTAAAAGGGTCCCCAGCAACCAAGTGCTAATGGCGTGGCACCGCGCACTTTCATTCTCCGCAAGAGACGTGTACCACTCCGGCTTTTTCAGTCTGCCCTCATCGGCGCTCACAAAGGCGCGGGATTTACGGAGCTGCCTCCACAACGCAAACCATTAACCTTGACAGTGGCCCCGACAAAGACGAGGAAATTGAAATTTGTTTTGCTTGCCACTTGCCTTATCAATAAGCGACAGCACAGATTAGTTTCATTAAAAGGTTTCATTATTTCTTTAGTGGCTGTGGTAGATTAAAGTTATTTATTATTTATTATTAAAGTTAATTTTTTTTTTTTTTTTAACATAAGAATAGGCGACCCACGCTGTCTGGTCTAGCCGAGGCAGTGATTGTGTACAAACGTAATAAGCTTGTTAGACAACCTTGTTCTGTAGATATATATTAAATGTACTTTTTCACAGATATAGCTTCACAGTAATCCTCAAGATCCCAGTGTCTGTGCATGGCTCCCAATCCTGGCCAAATTGCTGAGCCAGAACACAATATTATTGCAACCCACGATGGAATAAATGCTAATGCAATAGAATATTCACACTAAATTTCCTGCCGTCCTTTTCACAGGAGCCCTTTTCCAAACAGGCGGAGAAGGTGAGCATTCGACGACTGCCCGGGATGCCCCTGTCAACAGGTGTATCGACACACAGGCGGTCATCTAATGCTCCCCTAATCTTGGGTTTACTCTATCTTGGGTTGCGTGTGCGTGTGCGTGTCTCACTTTATCTCCTGTGTGTCTTTCTCCACGCAGGCTCCATTTTCCCTGCCTACCGCCCGTCAGACACCGTGTTCAAGATCACCTTCTGGCTGGGCTACTTCAACAGCTGCATGAACCCCATCATCTACCCCTGCTCCAGCCAGGAGTTTAAGAAGGCCTTCCAGAACGTACTGAGGGTGCAGTGCCTGAAACGGAAAGCCGGCCAGACCTGCAAGTCGCACTCCCTGACGCCGGGGCACAGGCAGCACCCTGGGGGCCTGGAGCTTGGAGGGCGAGGGGATCTGGGACGCAGCCCATCGGCAACCCCGGTGCTGACCCGTGGCGGAGGGGGCGGTGGCGGGGAGCGGGGACTGTATGCAGGAGCATCCACGCTGCTCCCCCCGCCCACTCTCCACAGCTGCCGCGCTGAGGCTGCCCGAGTGTGCAGCAAGAGTCTGCTGAGGGCGTGCTGCTGTGTCGCCAACGGAGAGCCGACGCAGTTCCCCGTGCCACCGCTGCCCTCACCATCCGCGCCCGTCTTCAAGGTGCACAAGCTGTCGCTGTGCCACAATGGAGAGGCTGTTTAACTAGAGGTGGGGTAGTGATGACAGAAAATAAATTATATATATATAGATGATGGATAACTGTTCCGTTCTCCCAGTAACTGCCACCAGGTGCTGGCTGAGCCCCTCCAGGACTAGATCTGAAGTTCCCGATGGTTCTAAGGGGCCAAGGAGAGAAATACAGCTGCAGAATTAAAGCGAGCTGACATCCGGATTTTATTTAATGCTTTAGATTTATTCCTGAACTCGTTTTAACCACCTGATGGGCTTTTTATCTTTGTTTTCCCAAACGGACATCAAATCCGGGGGATAAAAAGTGAGCAGGGGGGCAGGGGTCGGAGAGAATCTCTCAAGGGCTCAGAACAACAACAACAACAACAACAACAACAACAGACAGAGAGAGCCAACACCACTTCTCCGACTGCACACTGATCTCCTTTCCGGGCAGGAGGAGAGGGACTTTCCACTCCAATGCTTCAGAGGAACAAGGAGAGAGAAGATGATTCCTCTAGTCTCAGGTGGCAGAGGCAGATACACTGCCACACAGCTGAGAGAGGAGATAAGAGCAAAGTTGATTGAAACGAGGAGAGTGGCTTGGAATTGTCACAGGATCTGTGTGTGTGTGTGTGTGTGTGTGTTGGGGAGGGAGGGAGGGAGGGATGTAAGGGGAGTCAGGGGGAGCTCAGAAGAAGGAGGAATGCTGGGAAATGCATTTGAGTGCGAGGCTGTTCTGATGGACGCAGCAAGCGTGTGTCTGGCTGCAAGCAAAGACTTCAGCTCTCACAATATGTCGGCAGCTCAGCTACAGGTCTTCTGCTCTGGAGGTCTGGACAGCCCTCTCTTGGTCTCTCCCCCAATGTGTTAAACACACAGGAGGGACTACATTACTCAACGGAGTCAGCCAGGAGGCAACGCTCCCCGAGAATCCTCCATGCCAGCCCTTCCATCATACCCCCAACGGTCAGCCAGTGCTGAAACACAATGGGCCGAGGGAGACTCACTCCTGCAGCGTTTGTTTTGTTTTGTTTATCTGTGCAATCTGTGCCAATGGTGACATGTTGTGTATCTTCTATGATCTTGAACCTTTTCCCTGTGGAGCCACAGTTCACAAAGATGTAGAATAAGTCATGGATTAAGATGCAGAATCTGTGTTTTAAGTGTTTTGAGAAATTCCACTATTTAATTCCTTCCATGAAGTGAGAAGTGGCTCAGACACTCTGGAGTGCAGACCGGGAGGATTTATTGTTCCAAATAAGCTCTGCATTTCTTAACTGAACACATCGCCTGCTTCACCGTTTAAAAATCAATCCTTCCACGTCTCAGGAAATTGGCAATTTCAAGGAGGCCCGTAAAACCGGACTGATTGTGGCTCCCCAGGACCAGGATCTGTCTCCCCAGTTGTATTGAGAGATTAAGATTTTGGGTGTATGTTTCAGGAGATGTCCCTTTAAACGTATTTAGAGATGTTTCTCTTCCTAACTGAAGAGTACTTGGATTATGTGGTTAGTGACCAAACAAAACTGCTCCTGTTTACATTACATGATTTCACATCTGCGTCTTCATCGTCATCCAAACACGAGTCACCCGATCGCATTGACACCCGTGTTTCCCCTTTCAACTGGCATTGCGTTCTCACCCTTTGCCCGCTTTTGCCTCTCTCTGTGTGTCTGTCTCTCTCCCTGTGTGTCCGTCTCTCCCCATGTCTCTCTCCCCGTGTATCCGTCTCTCTCTCTGTGTATCCGTCTCTCTCCCTGTCTGTCGCTCTCTCTGTGTATCCGTCTCTCTCCCTGTGTGCCTCTCTCTCCGTGTATCCGTCTCTCCCTTTGTCTGTCTCTCTCTCTCCCTGTGTATCCGTCTCTCTCTCCCTGTGTGTCTGTCTGCCACAGAGTTCCTGTTCCTCAAACATCCACTTTGCACAACTTCACAAACGATCACCCCAGGCAGCAAATGATACAATAGCACAAAAAAATAAAATAAAACACACAAACAGCACATCTCCTCTGCTGTATATTTTTGTACTGATGCTGAATGATTGCCGTTTTAAACACTGGCCTATGTGCTTTCATAGCCCCTGCAGCTGTATTATGGTGCTAAATAAGTGTAGGTTCAGCTTCATTTCCTCCCCTCGCCTAGCCTCGGCCATGAATCAGAGAGCATGCCCCGAGCCCTAGCGCCATGGAGACACAATTGGCTTGCAAAATGAGGAACTCTATACGCCCACCCCACCTCCTATTTATGTTCCCACTAAGGATATGGAAGTTGATGTATTGCCACTGTGTGGAGGTTTATCAACATCAGTCAGGTAAACCAACCTCCCCATCCCCCCTGGAATACGGCGGTCTTTAAAAGAGATTACGGGGCGTTTAAAACCAGGCCGTTTTTTACAAAATCAGTCACTCCGATCAATGAGGTCGCTAGGCAATTTCCACAGACAGATCTGGAAGCAATCGGCAGGTCCCGGAGACGACAAAAAGGACATCGCTCAGCCAGCACAGTCGTATAAATCTGACCAGGTTCTTCTTTACACAAATAAAATAGATAAAAACGACATGCTGAGGTTCTGCAGCACGGTGTGATAACATATCAGGGCACACATCGTAACACCAGACCGTGGGAATCTTTCCAAGGATGATCCGAGCTAAACTGGGACATTTCCCTTGACCTTTGACAGCGGAGTTTATTAAATTACCGCTGTCCCTCAGACTGAGCTGAACAGGGTTTACCTTTTCAACAAAAACACTTAGATGGCTCTCCAGTGCACAATATAAATACTGAAAGATTTCAGCATCTCCAGTTTAATTAATTAATTAGTTAAAATTCAACGACAGCTGTGAGAATATATCCTGACGCTGGATGTTTCTAGTCCAAAACAATCCTGAAGGACCACTCACATGTAATCATTGGTCTGACCATTATATCCCCAGTAAACCCCTGGTTTTGAGGGGTTCACATCTAGTCCAAAACCTTTAACCTCACATTGAAGGTTAGGTTTGGCACAGAGTCTGGGTCAATGCCTTGTGTTTTGTGATAGAATCCAGGGTTGGGCTGGGATTAATTAGCCTGAAACATCAGTTAGGACTTTGCATATCAAGTTGCAAAGTGGCAGCGGTCAGGCTTGGCAGTTAGTGGCATCACAGAAAGCAAAGTGGAGTGGAGTGGACTGTCCCATTGGCCGAGATTTCAGTGCCTAACTGATAATTGATACACTAAGAGCACAAGGATTCTGTTAATAATCCTCCATTGCAATGCCAGGATATATATTAAATACATACCACAAAATCTCAATTTCACTCACACTTACACACACAGAAAATTGCTTCTCACCAAAAGACATCTGGGCCTGGATTTCCCTCAAGGAACACTGGGATGTGTGCCCATTAAATTAAACTTGGCACGAAGTGGGCAGTGTAACCGTTCAGCAATTAAAACTGAGATGATGTTTCGATTGATGGAGCTTTAAGGCGAGCCCTGAAAACATCTGCTGATTGGAAATCAGGGAGCCGGTTCTCACATGAACGGAAGAGCAGCTCTGAGTGTGGGGGCTGTGGCACGTGTGCAGGACTGCATGTGCCCCTTTCATATGGTTGTTAATTATACTAGGAGAGATAAATGACTGATGGGTGTAGGGGGCAATTAATGAAATTGACCCGTGTGAGAGTTGTGGGATTATTTCCAATTAAAATATCGCAATTGCCATACCTGCTGTTCTGAATCTTTGCTGACTGACTGACTGTTGTTGAATCGGTGATGTCATTGTGGGTCTTTTTATTGTCCAATGTTGTAATGAAGTAAATAAAAATGTCTTTTTAAAAACTTGTGTTGCGAATTGTCTGCGAAGTCCAACACTAAGAATCAAAGTCACAAAAAACGTATTTTTAATTTATCTATTTACTTTTACAGTCTAGCACTGTTACTGTTGCCCCTAGATTTTATGCTATTCTCCAGTGGCCCACTAAGCTACCCTACCAGCTTTATCACCACACCGTGTCTTGCTGCCAGACCATTTGGTCTCGATGGCTGGGACACCCACTGCTGAGAATATTACTCTACATACCCTTAAAAAACAAAAACCATAACAAATAATAATAAAAATAACTCTACACAGCACATGGCATCTGGTGCAATCTGTCGCAGACGGATGGAGGCTGGTCCCCTTCATTTAGGTAACAAAGCATTCGTTTACATATATATATATATATATGTGTATATATACGTATGCACAGACAAGCCTGCCACAGTCCCTGTACAGTCAAGACATTCCCACGGTTCTGCTCTGCACTTTGCACTGACAGCACATGAATCAGTGGCCACAGTGGGATTGAGAATCATTTTCACCGGGCAGTTTCAATGTGGGAGTCTTCCCCAGCTGCCCTGCAACCTCTGGACCCTCCCAGAACCTCCGACAGATGCCAGGCCCTGCCTCCTTCACCCAGCACACACTGAACTCCTCACACTGCGGAGAGCATCTCAGACAGCCAACAACCTCGATTTGTGTTTCTCTGCAGGTGCCAACTGTCCCTGGCAGTGATATATGTGTACAGCCGCTTTTCCGCTCCATCGTTCATCGATATAATCACGCAGGCATACACACGTGCACACGTTAGTATTAATATAATTATGATTTATTTCTTAGCAGATGCCCATCCAGGCCCAAATATTGGGCTCATCACAATACCACCTTAGCTTTGGAGAAATTAGTAGGAAGTCTGCAGTCTGCCAGGCATTCAGCTTGTCCGGCCCTCTGGCACCGATTAGACAAGAGGCGTCCAGTGCCAAGGAGACGATAATGCTAGACACCGACCTCAAGTACGGGCACAGCAGCATTAGCTTCTCTCTCATTATGTATTCGTGTATTTATTCCCCCCCTCCCGTATGTGGAGGCATCTCAATGCAATGAACAGCGACGGCAGCGAACAGGCGTCACTCACTCGTCAGCTCACAGCACTCGTCTTTCTCGCTAGAGGTGCCAGATGCCAGGTGCCCCCCCCCACCTCCCCGGGGCTCCATCTTGTCATTCCCACCACTTGCGTGTGCGCGTCGCCAGTCAATTACGACAAACACAACATCCCCCGCCGCCGAGACCATTATCCCCAGGATACAACCCCCTCCCCCCAGCCTCTCTGCATCCCAGTGACTCAGCTCCTCCAGGATGGGCGCAGCGAAGAGGCTCATTAGCACAGCACCTCATTTATCTTCACTTCCCTGGGACAGACTGCAAAAACCTCAACGCCCACCCCCCCACCCCACCACTGACGCCTGCTACCTCACATGCACACGTCAACGTCACATCGGAAACGCACTCTTAGATTTCGTTCTCTTTCTAGCTTTCTTCCTCACCTGGGCTGTCCTTCTGTGCTCTCCTCTCTTTATTCCTCTTTTTCTCCTTCCCTGCAGAGCTCTCCTGTACAAATTACACGCTCTCCCTGGTGCTGACTGAATCACTTCTTGAATGCGGAGAGAGACACTAACAAGTCTTAAATGACTCTCTGGCACTGCCCGGTTGTTCAATTGACACAAAATAAGTTCTGAGTGTTTATTTGTAGAAATGCAATCGATCTATGATGCATTTGTAATTTTAGCACATTTGGCGGCTTTGGAAGCACATTTCTGTGACTGGTAAGGCTGTTGACAGGGGTTGTGGGGAGAAGCGAGTGATACACAAGGTGACCACACTGTTGTTTTGTTTAGTTCTTCACAAACTTGAAAATGTGCAGTTTTTTCTTTTTAGCGATCGAAAACTAACTAAAGCCAACTGCGTCGCCATGACACCAAGACATCAATTTATCTCCCCCCACGCACTTCCTCTATATATATATATATACACAGACGTGCACACACACACACACACACACACATTGCTATAGGGGCTCAGGATTACATTTGTTAAGAAAACACACGGGAGAGTTCTCCAGGGAAAGTATTCATGCATTTCATCTGTTGGTTTCTTGCAGCAAAAAAACTCTGATGAACTCTTTCCAGCAGTGGCTGAGAGGGAAAGAAGCAGCCCCAAGGCAGTCACCTGACCCTGGACACAGACGGAAGGTTAAGCCCAGGATGTGAAGCTGGAGTAGGCCGAGAAATGGATCCTGATGGAAAACTGACTCTGGACCTAATTCCTCCTGTCGGATCCATTTGGAGAACATACAGTCTTGTTTTTCCTACTCCTTTTATCTCACATTTCCAGGGCGTTCTTATCCCAAGAGAAATCCTTTGCTTTGCTCATAGTGATACAAGGCCTAACTGTCAATTCCTGGCCTCAGAGTAAAAGCCAAATAAAGCAAAGCAGGGATAGTTTTATCCGAGATATAAATAAGACTACAGTAGAGAGGAATATGATACAGACTGTTAAGCAATCCAACACCACTGTTGCATACATTTCATATTTGTTACCTTACAGGGGGAGGGGAGGGGATAATATGTCTGGTTTTCCATCTCTGCATCTCTTTACCTCAACATAAAAGGTTATGGTTAATCCTGCTATGAGACATGAGAACATTCTTCAGCGATGCCTCTAGTCACAGTCATCTTGTTTTGGATCCCTCTCTCCGCTTTACAACCTCTAACCTGCTATCACCAGCACAGCACTCACCCCACACTGCCCACCGCTCCACACTTCACAAGACCTTATATCAGCTGTAGGTTAATTTTGAATGTGCTGCACACATACATTATAAAACAGAGCTCCAGCTCACTAGCAATAGGGCAATTTAAATAATTAGCTCCCCACTACATGGCAGCAGGATGCCAGACACGAACACGGACATGCCTGATCATTCAAAACAAAGTAATGAAACCAGCGTGTAATGTCTACTGCATGACAGTCTAGCTGTAAGACATCATATGTCTCCCCCCAGTGGTTATAATTTAACACACACGCAAAAAAAACAACCTCAGAGTTCACTTTATCAATACCAGTAGATAAAACTGATTTTCAGCTTGGGCTGTACAAGTCTATCATCGACTCGTTAAAAACACGTTTGAATGTCCTTGAAGAACAACAATATTTCAATAAAACATGTTATAATACATTAAAACTGATATTTTAGGGGGGAAAGCTATAATATTATACATGTGTTGAGTAAATCAATGTATTTTGGTTTTAGGCTATAACTGTTATGTAAGAGTTGCATGGTTCTTTATTTATTTGTGAATGCTGAAAGAACATCAAGAACATTGATTTTGCACATTGATAAAGCCGATGCCTTTTGCAATACAGACAGCAGTGGCCTGAGCTCGCTGGACTGTGCGATTATCCACCTGCTGTGCTAATGTTTCTCCATACTTGAATATGTACTTGTCTTCTAGCACTAGGGAAACTTGCATAAATCTCATTCTACCCCCATTAAAGAATTTGATCCCTGGGGAATTGTGACATTTTTCACTCTTTATTTTTCACTTCTAGGATAAGAAATACTTCACCACATGGATATATTTTAAATCTAAACAAGTGGCTATGGAGTAATTGTGCAACCCCTCTTCATAGTTTAAATTAAGAACATAAGAAAGTTTACAAACGAGAGGAGGCCATTCAACCCATCGTGCTCGTTTGGTGTCCATTAATAAGTGATCCAATGATCCTATCCAGTCTATTTTTAAATGTTCCCAAATTTTCAGCATCTACCACATTGCTGGGGAGTTTGTTCAGATTGTGATGCCTCTCTGTGTGAAGAAGTGTCTCCTGTTTTCTGTCTTTAATGCCTTGAAGCCCAATTTCCATTTGTGTCCTCGGGTGCGTGTGTCCCTGCTGATCTGGAAACGCTCCTCTGGTTTGATGTGGTCGATGCCCTTCATGATTTTGAAGACTTGAATCAAGTCCCCACATAGTCTCCTCTGTTCCAGGGTGAAAAGGTTCAGTTCCTCAGTCTCTCAGTAGGACTTTCCCTTCAGACCTGGAATAAGTCTGGTTGCTCTCCTCTGAACTGCCTCTAGAGCAGCGATATCTTTCTTGAAGTGTGGAGCCCAGAACTGTACACAGTATCCAGATGAGCTCTAACTAGTGCATTGTACAGTCTGAACATCACTGCCCTTGTTTTAAATTATATACTTTTGACAATATACCCTAACATTGTGTTTGCCTTTTTTATTGCTTCCCCACATTGTTTGGATGGAGAAAGTGAGGAGTCCACATAGACTCCTAGGTCTTTCTCATGCGTTACTTCATCTAGTTCTATTCCTCCCATAGTGTAATTATAGTGGACATTTTTGTTACCTGCATGTACTACCTTGCACTTGTCCACATTGAATTTCATCTGCCAGGTGTCGACCCACAACTGAATATTATCAAAGTCTCTTTGAATACCCTGTGCTGCTGAGAGTGTATCTGCTGAGCCACCTATTTTAGTATCATCGGCAAATTTGACAAGTTTGCTAACTATCCCTGAGTCCAGATCATTAACATAGATTAGAAAAAGCAAAGGCCCCAATACTGATCGCTGTGGAACTCCACTAACAACCTCACTCCAGTTAGAAGCAACTCCTCTAATCGACACCCTCTGTTTCCTACACATCAACCAGTTCATAATCCATCTACTTACATTACCCTGAATGCCTACAGCTTCCAATTTGAGGATCAATCTTTGGTGTGGATTGATAATCTTCACACCTTCTGGCCAAGATCTTTGTCTACTGGAAAGGATACTGTGTAAGATGTCCAAGCATGCAAGACACTGGCATAATCTCCAGACCTACCAACTGTGGACATTTTTCTTGAGTAGCACATCAGCAGGGTAAAATAAAGACACTTAAAATTGTTGTGGGCGTATGTACAACATTCCTCAATCTGTCCACCAGAAAACAATACTTTGTGCATATACTTCGAATAACAACTCCTTTATTACTTTGTTTTTACGTTAACCTGGTGTCCTGGTATCGGGATAGTGCTCCCTGATGGGCTTTTTCTCAATATAAAGATTAAGTAAATTATTACTAAATACAATTAGAGCCCCTGTAACTACCTGAAAGCATACATATATGTAGCTCATTGCCATTTACTTTAGCTGTCAATACAAAAAGACAAGATTTCATGAATAAATAAAGTGAACAGCAGCACAGTCAATGAATAATACCTAAAATAATAACTTTTAGTTCTAGCTAACCTTGCTATGCCATGCATGGCTGCAAGAAGGCATCACACATGTTAGTTTCGTTTCCAACACTCAGACATGAGAGTGGAGAGTCAGAAGGTCTGAAGAAGATGCCAAAGGCGCTACAACCTGGGACAGGGGTATGGGGTTCCAAGGGGGCTTTGCCAGGTGTTTCTGGCCATTTCATGAGTGTATCTGGCACTAGAATTATATAAAATAAACAGTGAACCTTTTCAAAAATCAGCATTCTGTGGTTGATGCTAGTAAATTCAGTATTTGTAATAGTCCTTTTAGATAAGTAATTAGGGTATGTACTATGTTCAGTATTCTAATACTCCATGTATGTGTGTAATTACGGTATATTTGGTCTCCTAGGATCTTGCGCAGTGTTGTTGTTTTGAGGGAGAGACAAAGTGGTTACTGTGTTGAGAACGAGTAATATGTGGAGACAATAGATTGTGTTATAGTAATCTCTTGTCGATTTAACAGGTGCATGTAATGAAATCATCTCACAGCTCTCTAATAATGTGCTTACAGTTAATAAGTGTTTGCGGTTTACTCGAATTCTCGATGGTTTCGAGTAGACGCTTCTGCTTCAACATGCGTCAGTGCTTCATAATGTCTAAACATTGAAATGCTTGATTTCAAGTGTAACAAATATACATTCAGACAAGACTGTTGGTGCTGAAGTTACATCCTAGCACCGCAGCTCTGCATCGGGGTATTCTCGCATCGAGACTGACGTCAGAGCCGCGCAGTGCAGCCTATTGAGTGACAGAGGGAGGGGCAGGGGCGGGCTCTCATCTCCCAGCCTGGGAGAGTGACGTGGGATATTGTCAATCTTCCTTATTTTGAGCCTGCATTGGGTCAGCTCAATGTTTTAATCAATCAGGTTAATAACAGCAAATGTGCAGAACTTCTGCCATACCAGAGTACTTTCTGAATCTCCCTCTGAGATCCTCCTGTCGATCTTCCTGAACTGTGGCAGAGCTGGGATCCTCATCCACACCAAGAAGTCCTGGCACAGAAACCCGTCAGGTGGCTGTCTAGCTCACAGGCCTGCTTCGACCAGTTCAAAGGCTTCACTGTCCCTGAAAAACAGAGTAGCAACATCTTTTAAATGTACTCTTCTCCCTGACCAAAAAAGCATCTCGTGTCTGATCCAGACAAGCTCCCCCACTACAGCAGCAGAGAAAGAGCATGACGGTGTCAAAAAAATTAATAAAGAAGAACCCTCAGATATATATCCATGAAAAAAATCCATGAAGCTGTAACGAAAACCTTCTGCTAAACCTTCACTTCAGTGAGAGTACCGGATCAATGTAATGAAGCCCCTGGGGGCTGTATGTGAACCCAGTGCACTAATTTAGGAGGTGAGACCTTAGAAAGGCATTCAGTGAGCTGAATGTGAAGTGAGTCTATTACCATCGAAGGAACGGTTGTTGACAGTGGCTCCACAAGGTGCTGGATGCCGCGGGCATCTCTATCAAAGGAGCAGTTCTGTGGATTCTACAAGGAAACAAAACCGCTTGATCAGCTCCGTGAAGTTGCCCCCCCCACTTACAGCACAAACGATAAATTACATATCATTCGTTTTTGCTACGTTTGTGCCGTTGAAATAAACGAGTGACGTCACTCAGCCCCCCCACAACATCAGAATCAAACCAAACATATCTCGTTCGTTTGTGCCGCTTTGTGCCGTTTAAACGAATGTTTCAGCTGTTCTAATATTAAAGATATAACGAAATTAAATTATAATGACATTATTTTTGCTGAAACTCCTATTGCATGTGAATAACAACCACAGTAGGCTACAGTCCTAGTACTAACGGGATCCAAAAACAGGATCGGATCCGGGCTCACTAGATCCGGATCATGAAAAGGCTTTGCACGAAGCGGATCGAGATCCGGCGGTGTGTGAGCTGGTATTGAGCAGCGCTGCGGGGCTGAGAGTCTCCTGTTAAACCAGCTGTCTGACTGCTGCTGTATATGACCGGCTCTACAGCTGCAGTGACAGTCAATAATACAACCTTCACAAAACTAACGGGATCCGGGCTCTGATTTTCATCTTGATCTCATTGTGTTGTACTAAACGGATCAGCGCTCAATCAGAGCTGCAACCTGATCACAATGCATGCGACTTCATTGAGTTCGCCACCTTCATGGACACCGCAGGTATATAAGCGCAGGCAAAACCCTTCGAGGTGTTTGGTGAGGAAGGTGTATGAAAGCAGTATACACTCACCTAAAGGATTATTAGGAACACCTGTTCAATTTCTCATTAATGCAATTATCTAACCAACCAATCACATGGCAGTTGCTTCAATGCATTTAGGGGTGTGGTCCTGGTCAAGACAATCTCCTGAACTCCAAACTGAATGTCTGAATGGGAAAGAAAGGTGATTTAAGCAATTTTGAGCGTGGCATGGTTGTTGGTGCCAGACGGGCCGGTCTGAGTATTTCACAATCTGCTCAGTTACTGGGATTTTCACGCACAACCATTTCTAGGGTTTACAAAGAATGGTGTGAAAAGGGAAAAACATCCAGTATGCGGCAGTCCTGTGGGCGAAAATGCCTTGTTGATGCTAGAGGTCAGAGGAGAATGGGCCGACTGATTCAAGCTGATAGAAGAGCAACTTTGACTGAAATAACCACTCGTTACAGCGGTCTGACTGCTGCTGTATATGACCGGCTCTACAGCTGCAGTGACAGTCAATAATACAACCTTCACAAAACGATATTGTGCTAAAGTGCTGTACAGTTTATTAATGAAACAATATTAATTGTTCACTCCATTTCCCAATACATGTTAATCAGTCAGCTTCTGCCTCAGCACAAAGTACAGCCTGTTTCTCGCACTAGTGTGCATGTCGAAAGCTACGTCACTTTTTCTGTATCTCACCAACTGCAATAATAATAATAATAATAATACGTTTTATTTATAACCCTCTCTTCTCATAACCAGAGCGACAAGTCAAGTAGTCAAAACAGACATAGTAAAAAGATAAAACATGAAACAGCAGTAGCAACAAAAGTATTATTTAAAACTTGCAACTAACAGAGATCCTTGAAAGGATGTCCTTATAACCGTGGAGAGGCGCTTCAGAGCCTGTGGAGTCGCTGCTCATCTGCGGAGCTGCGCTGCATACGGAGCTCCGTCATCCGCCGTGTTGAGACACAGCTTTTACATCATCGTTTACAAATAAAAACCTAATCGCAGACAAACTGCACCTCACCATAAAGACACAAAAGCAGAATGCACTGTTCAACTTTAAACTGTTTATTTGCAAGTGCAAATCTCTGTAAATGATTTAAGGTCACATTTCTATTGTCTACACCGATAATGTCACCTACTACTCAACGCTAAACACAGCTTCACAAATGTGGTTGCGATCATTGCGCTTCATAGTTGATTCCACTACAGGATCAGTCATGTCTGTGAGGATGAATATGGTAATGGTGTTAATATACACTCACCTAAAGGATTATTAGGAACACCATACTAATACTGTGTTTGACCCCCTTTCGCCTTCAGAACTGCCTTAATTCTACGTGGCATTGATTCAACAAGGTGCTGAAAGCATTCTTTAGAAATGTTGGCCCATATTGATAGGATAGCATCTTGCAGTTGATGGAGATTTGTGGGATGCACATCCAGGGCACGAAGCTCCCGTTCCACCACATCCCAAAGATGCTCTATTGGGTTGAGATCTGGTGACTGTGGGGGCCAGTTTAGTACAGTGAACTCATTGTCATGTTCAAGAAACCAATTTGAAATGATTCGACCTTTGTGACATGGTGCATTATCCTGCTGGAAGTAGCCATCAGAGGATGGGTACATGGTGGTCATAAAGGGATGGACATGGTCACAAACAATGCTCAGGTAGGCCGTGGCATTTAAACGATGCCCAATTGGCACTAAGGGGCCTAAAGTGTGCCAAGAAAACATCCCCCACACCATTACACCACCACCAGCAGCCTGCACAGTGGTAACAAGGCATGATGGATCCATGTTCTCATTCTGTTTACGCCAAATTCTGACTCTACCATCTGAATGTCTCAACAGAAATCGAGACTCATCAGACCAGGCAACATTTTTCCAGTCTTCAACTGTCCAATTTTGGTGAGCTTGTGCAAATTGTAGCCTCTTTTTCCTATTTGTAGTGGAGATGAGTGGTACCCAGTGGGGTCTTCTGCTGTTGTAGCCCATCCGCCTCAAGGTTGTACGTGTTGTGGCTTCACAAATGCTTTGCTGCATACCTCGGTTGTAACGAGTGGTTATTTCAGTCAAAGTTGCTCTTCTATCAGCTTGAATCAGTCGGCCCATTCTCCTCTGACCTCTAGCATCAACAAGGCATTTTCGCCCACAGGACTGCCGCATACTGGATGTTTTTCCCTTTTCACACCATTCTTTGTAAACCCTAGAAATGGTTGTGCGTGAAAATCCCAGTAACTGAGCAGATTGTGAAATACTCAGACCGGCCCGTCTGGCACCAACAACCATGCCACGCTCAAAATTGCTTAAATCACCTTTCTTTCCCATTCAGACATTCAGTTTGGAGTTCAGGAGATTGTCTTGACCAGGACCACACCCCTAAATGCATTGAAGCAACTGCCATGTGATTGGTTGGTTAGATAATTGCATTAATGAGAAATTGAACAGGTGTTCCTAATAATCCTTTAGGTGAGTGTATACTGCTTTCATACACCTTCCTCACCAAACACCTCGAAGGGTTTTGCCTGCGCTTATATACCTGCGGTGTCCATGAAGGTGGCGAACTCAATGAAGTCGCATGCATTGTGATCAGGTTGCAGCTCTGATTGAGCGCTGATCCGTTTAGTACAACACAATGAGATCAAGATGAAAATCAGAGCCCGGATCCCGTTAGTTTTGTGAAGGTTGTATTATTGACTGTCACTGCAGCTGTAGAGCCGGTCATATACAGCAGCAGTCAGACAGCTGGTTTAACAGGAGACTCTCAGCCCCGCAGCGCTGCTCAATACCAGCTCACACACCGCCGGATCTCGATCCGCTTCGTGCAAAGCCTTTTCATGATCCGGATCTAGTGAGCCCGGATCCGATCCTGTTTTTGGATCCCGTTAGTACTAGGACTGTAGCCTACTGTGGTTGTTATTCACATGCAATAGGAGTTTCAGCAAAAATAATGTCATTATAATTTAATTTCGTTATATCTTTAATATTAGAACAGCTGAAACATTAGTTTAAACGGCACAAAGCGGCACAAACGAACGAGATATGTTTGGTTTGATTCTGATGTTGTGGGGGGGCTGATTGACGTCACTCGCCGAAAATAAATAAATGTTAATATCTTCCAAACCAAAGCAGCACAAACGTTTATTTCAACGGCACAAACGTAGCACAAATGAATGATATGTAATTTATCGTTTGTGCTGTAAGTGGGGGGCCAACTTCACGGAGCTCGCTCGATCAGAATAACATGAAATAAAGCTAATACTCGTGATTTTGAGTTTTGAAAGAACTAAATGCTATTCATTTTACAATTACCGGATGTTTTCAATGCATGACTCAATACATACACATTTCAATACATGATAATTAGGCATAGACACAGAAGTATTTATAAAAGTCAATTGATAATAGATTACATTTTTACGTGATCCATTCACATTTTCTCCAACAACATGTGCCATTCGTTCCATGATTTAATTTTATATCTCGATAACCAGAATTAGGTGTTTATTTCTCAATATCTGATGGATTTAACGAGGCGACTCAAAATCAGGTTAAAATAAGGAGTGTGTTTGACAATGTCATTTGGCTGCCTTTCCGTTTCACACAGTGCAGCACCAGAGCCCATCTGTGCGGGTGGAAACTGAATCAGTAGAGATGAGGTGGGGGATGCAATTCAGTTGGACAGGTTTCAGTTTGGAAACAAATTGGAGTTTCTGGCGGCCCAGGGCCTGCACAGCCCTGAGAGAACTGTTCTCTGCAGATATATTGAATTTTGTGTGTTGTTGTGTTTTAAGCCAATGAAGCTGAAGGAGAATTGCAGGTTTTCTACCCTGAAGAGGGACAATAAAGCTTTTGAATTCAATCGAATGTCTTGATCATCAATGGGCCAAAGACCTGGCTGACACACTGCTGCTGACCAATGCAGTCAAGACCTGGATTAATTAATTCCCTGGTCATTAATCAAGGGTTTCATGGTGGGATGAGAACCTGAAGTGTGAGCGAAAGCAATGTTGCCGCAGGGCCAGAAAATTAAAGATTTCAGATAATATATTTTTTTTACATGCATTCATTGGGATATTAACTTGCCAGTTACATTCCTGATGATCTCGTGGTTCTACCACATTGCTGGACAATGGCATGGCACAGTTCACGTGAAGGGTAAAGGTTCAGTGTGTGGTATTGTTGGATGAATGTGTATTAGGGCTGCAAATTCAAAGACTTTTCCTTAAATGACCGTTGACATTGTTAAAGATCAATCAATTGATTAATCTTATTAAAAAGTGGGGGGTTTTGCCTATGGCAGAAAATCTCCAATGTGCGTTTTTCCTCAATAAAATCTTTATTTTAACAAGACGTGGACATATTTGACACCATGCAGATAACCACATATCAGAAAACTATATATTTAAAAAGAACCATCTTTGGAAGAGTATTACATTTAAATGACTCTGGCAGTATATATCCACTGCCTAGTTTTTCTGCAGGGTGGTCCGCTGTGTCGGACTGGCAGACTTTCGGTTGGCAGGACTGCGGACTTCACCTTGCAATCACCGCCAATGTAAAGGTAGGTGATGGTGATGTGATTCTCCGCGGTCAAGGCAGTCCAGCAGTTGGTAGTTAGGGCCATTTGTAGAATTTCTAAGTTTTTGGGGGGCTTCGAAATGGAGTCCAGAATCAGGTGGGGGGGGGGGGGGGGGTAGGTTGGGGTGCTGACGTTCCCCCCCCCGTATCAAAGGGGGGGGGGGGGGGGGGGGTGCTGAGGATGTTATTTTCCGATGTCAGAGCGGGAGGGGGGTGGGTTGCTGACAGTGTTTTGTGGAGTTACTTCTTCATTCTTGGATTCTTTTGTTGTTGTATTTTTAGGGGGGCTGAGAGGAAATACAGGGGGGCTGAAGCCCCCCTAAATAGGGTGTAGCAACGCCCCCGATTGTAGCCAATTGTGCTGTAAGATCTGCTTTCTTTTCTCTGTAGCACTTTCTATGCGCCGGTGCCTCACGATGGAATGCTATATCCCAGTTCCACCAAAATCATTCAGCCCCGAAAACATTCGCCATCATCAATATTTATTGGCATCATATCTTTCTCTATTAACCAGCAAATCTCGTGTTATCCTCTCAGCGCGATGTTCATTACAGTTATTTCTAGCCAGGGCGGCTGGATGTTTGTTTGTCAGGCGATACATCATTGGCATAGTCGTGGTGTAATATTTTAACACACAGAATCACAGTATTTGCAGTGAACATGATCCTTTTTTAAATCAAAGTTATCCCAAACCACGCTTCTTTTTGTTCACTTCATCCTTCTTTGGATTTTACTGCTAGCTTCTTCAGGTAATTTTCCCTCCAACAACAATTACATAGTGATACTAATTTGAAATGGCCTACGTCAATCAAATTGTTATTGACAATTAATCGACCTTCGATTTATCATGAACATCCCTAGTGTGTATGCAAGCACAATGTGTATCGATGTTACAATATCACTTTCTCAATTTAAGACTGGGCAGAATAAATACACTGTACAATGTGCTCAGAATAAAAATGACGGGGACCAAAAAATAGTCCAAAGAGAAGGTCTAGTTTAAATGAGGGTGTGCTTTCAGATCATGTTGGATCAGGATCTGATATGGCTGCGAGACAAACTGAAACAACGCCAGGCAGGAAAGGGTTAATGTGGAGCTACAGCTCACCTAAGGAAAACCATGGGATGAATCCTAGTGGATTATTGTGGATTTAGATAATTTGTTTGTTGTTCTGTCCTTGTTCTTTCTTGTACACTTTGTCGTGGTCTTTTCTGGACTTTCCCCACTCTTGTTATTATTTTAAACACATAAATAAACGAACTAACCCACAAATAAATAGACATTGACTGTTAAAAATTACACTAAACTGAAAACCTCATCCCAGTGGCGCACCTGGCCGTAGGGCGGAGGGTTAAGGAGCTCAGAGCTGTAGGGCGTAGGGCTGGGGCTGCTGTCCTCGCGTGGGACGGACACCACAAAGACCAGGTCCAACTCTCTTCCTGCCTGCTGTGCTGACCTCCGGCGCAAACAGAGTTTCTCAAAGTAGAGGATATAACAGATCCACAGCAGAAATGTAGTGATCATGGATGGCACCAATATCCTGTAAACAAGTTTCATAGGAAAATGTTTATTCTTGTTTGAAGTTATACAGTCGGTTTGTTGTGAAATCGATCCTTGTATTGTACACACCATCATTTGCGTTAAACGTATTAGTTGGGCCCAGGTGAGCACTTTCAGTATCCCATTGCTTATACCTGCAAACAGAGATTTACACCACACAGATCAGTAGAAAAAACTAACATTACAGCTGTCCCACTGAACACTGTTCCACCCCAGACCATTCCAGTGCAGGAACATTTCCCTCCAGACACCCACTGGTGCTTGTGGGTCATCGCTGCAGAGGCTATGGGAATTGCTAAAGGCACTGAAACAATGCGAGGAGGTTTTACTGACTTGGTGTCACCTTTTGTTTCCCCTGTGATGTTTATGACAGATTCCCATTTCTGAAACCAGCCAGACATGTGGAAGGCTTACACTGAACTCATGCAGGTACTGTTACAGTGTAATCTATATATACCCGAATCACGGCCTGTAGTACTCGGAGACCTGCTGCCCACCATTTACCACCCGGGACTCCGGCATTTTGGCATATGAATGCATGGAAACCTTTTTTAATGCTGTGTGCCCAGTTTGAAGGAATTTTAATGTATCGTTTCGTTAGCTCAGCACAATTGCTGGAAACAAATGGTCGCAAATGGCTGACTCTCAAAAGCCAATAGATCTTTTAAATATTCAAAAGCTTGTCCGTTTGTCATCTGTAGTCTTATAATACTATAAATAGTAAATGAACAGTGCAATAAATGTGTTACTTTACTAGTAATCGTAAGAAATGAGTTTCCACATACTTCCTTATTGACGGACTGCTTTCAGTTCAGCCCGCGCTGTGTTTTCATTCGCCGCCTCATCACGGCTGATAACATGCGTAATTCGACCAGATTTTTCTTTTGGGACTGTTTAAACATATTCATCAAAATACTTTAGCTTTTGTATAGACTTTTGGGGAATACTTAAATGTACGAATGTGCTCAAACCAGCTTTTAAGTATTTAAAAAGTCTATTAGCTGGCTTTTGAGAGTCAGCGATTTGCGACCGACCATTTGCTTCCAGCAATTGTGCCGTGCTAACGAAATGAAAACCCAAATTTCTTCAAACGACGCACAGAATTAAAAAGTTTCCATGGATGCATGTGATTAAGGTTGAGAAATTAAAAAGATACTTCGATATTTTGTCAGTTTAAACGACCGCAGTAGCGAGTTGGGACGGGGCCTGTAATTCCGTCAGCCGTTAATCGTTCTTCTACCACAGACGTTCAATTATTGTACATACCGTTGTGCCAATAAATACATGCATCAATACGTACATACACAGTTACTCCTTACCTGAACCAGCTGAAACAATTGGCAACACACGCCAATTTAAATGTGCAGCAAGTCTACAAACGAGTTTTAACCCGAGCAAAATAACCATGTAGCCATCGTCTGTTTACGACCGTGTCTCTATCCAATCCATAGAACTGAGCAGGGCTGTCGACGTCACGAAGGGCGATTTTTTTTTTTATCTTGTTAACCGAAACTGACAATGCTAAATCACACTTCAGATGTCCCTCGTAGCCTATATAAATTAAACATTTGATCTGTATAATGCCCATTACTTACATACAACTTGTTGTATATTACACAAATCAAAACCGTCATTAAAAGCCCCTCAATTGCCAGTGTCGCGTCAGCAGGCATCGGACCAGACCATTACGTTACACCATAGGGGTCCATGTAAACTATGTAGTAAATACGTACAGTACGCGTGTGCGAGATGTTGTGAGAAACATGCTATGGTACGATAAGTATGAAGGTTGTGAGAAACATGCTAAGGTATGATCAGTATGAAACAAAATACCGGTTTAAATGATCTTCTGAAAAATATATCCACCCCCCCCCCATTATGCATGTGGACCACTCCATGTTGTTCGGCCTCTCGTTTTTTCCGTTATCCGCCATCTTAACAGCAAAGCGATGTGCGGTAGAGATGGAAACGTGAACAAATCAAAGCTGTCAAAAACATCTGCTGTTTGGGATTTTTATTTTTCACTAAATGCACAGAAGACCCCAAAACAAACTGATCGTCAGCTATGCAAGAGAATTGGTAGCCTATAGCACCGAGGAACAACCAAACTCGGGGATCATTTGACCAGCGTAAGTTTAAATGATTAGGTATTGTAACGAAACCTGGCCTAGTAGGTTATGTTGTAACTGGATTTGACAGTAGCCTGTATCTGCCACCATCTTTGTTTACGGGGACGGTCCGGTCAAATAACTCTGGAAGCTGGAGGTAGTTATGTAAAAGGGGAGAGTGAAAGGCCAGGAGGAAATGCAGTCTTTTTAGTAAAAAAATAAAAGCTGGGTACACAATGTGCAATTTGGGCAATAGGATACAATCACAGTATCACTAAACAATCCATAAAAAGTCAATATGCATTGAATTGTTTAGTTAATTTCTCAGTCAAGTCAGTCCTCATACATTGAACCAATTATGATCTAACAGCAAACAGCCTTCATAAAAATACTAAAATAAACACCAATGTAAGTGAAAAAGAACCACAAATAAATGTCAGATAAATCATACAATAAACACATCAATAACTACGGTGGCCGTGAAGTGCAAAACTCAAAGGCAGAAAGAAAACCGCAAATTATTACGGAATTGCGTCATCTAGAGTCCTACCAATAGGAAACGTGTCCGCCTCCTCACCCCCCGCCGCGTTATTTCGATGCCCCCGCTGTTCTGGGCAGCCTGTGCAAGAGAAGCGCTCGATTTAAAGTACACGTATTGATGCAGACCCAGACGGCTCCTGGAATTACGATTATTTTGAATGTCACTCTCGCTTCATTTATTTAAAACATGAAATACAAATAATGACTCTATTGACTGTAAAGTCTTTACTGGGAAGTATAATTAGAAGTGGAGGTGGACTGTATAGAGCGATAAGGTCCTGTAGGCTAATTTCATATCTTGATCAAGACCTACATTTGTTAATATAGAATGCAAAAATACCAGCTCTAGGACCAAATCACTTTTAATATCAGAAATAAACACTGTGTAAATAGAGAGCTTAACTCACATTCATTGCACCAATTGTGCGTGTGTTCCCTGTAGTGTTTACAGTGAATACTGTCCTCATATGTATTAAATGTACACGCACACACAGAGACCCACATACACACAGGCAGTATTGTGTGAACTGTAACGTTTTAGTGCTAATAAAAGCATGATGTGAAATCAGTCCTCTTATTTCTGTGTTAACATCTGTGTTTAGTCGTTTCTGTTAACTCACCAACACACCATGTGCATGGCAATTGCTTTAAGGGACACTTAAAGTAGGCTAACATCACTTTCTAACCTTTGTAATATAACCTGCATCAACACTTATACTTGAAATCGAGCATTTCTCTCCTGCACGGAGAGCACAGAGCAGAGACGCTGACCAATGGCAGCGCTTCAGTCCTGTGTGGGCATCGAAATAATGTGGCTGGGGCATGAAGAAACATATATATATATATATATATATATAAAAAAGTTGTTTCTCATTTTGTATTCTTCCTTTTGCATTCTGCTTTTTGTTTGTTTTTCTTTTTGCCTTTGTGTTTTGAACTTCAGGGCCACCATAGGATAACCACAATTCCAACACAGCAATTCCAACTATAAAAACATATAATAGGATCCAGCACTGTTCAATCAGTCACTTGGCCCTATTACACAGATTAACTCACGATCTGTGAATCAGTTAAAAACTGCTCTTATGGACAAGGACTAGCATAAAATCATATTAACAATTAAAGCATTCATTCAATTACACACAATCCCACACACAATGTAAACACATATAGCTGTATAACGGAGCCAGAGAACTTCCCTTCAATTGGACAGCTCCCCCCATCCAGGATTTGGCACCGAGTTTAGTCTAAAACAGGCAGCCCCATATTCTCTGCAGGCAGCCCAACCCCAGACAGCAGCAGTATGCTAGCAGTAGAAAAGTCTCTCCCATGTATCTTCTGAGCCCTGCTTATATCCCCATCTGCTCCTGATATGACATCCCGTGATTGGCCACAATGCTCAGTCCAATTAAGGTTAATAAGAGCCAATTAATCACAGTATTATTTATTAGGGTCATTATTATTATTATTATTATTATTATTATTATTATTATTATAAATACAAATATATTGACCTTAAGCCAGTTCAGCTCAGTTAGTTGACAGCGCGGTTAACGTGGGGGTCTGCGCGAGTCGCTGGGCAGTCTTTCCTTGTGGGTCTCCTTGCTTAGGCCGTTGCTACGCGATTCATTCAAATTTAGCAAGTTAACGAGGGTGTACAAATAAACACAACCCACGTAATCAACAATAAGCAGTAAACAATATTAATACATGAGGGGAAATAACGAAGTAACTATCCCTAGTACATGTTTTTCATGAAATTGTTTAAAATTCAGTTTGATCACCGGTGGCCAACCTCCCTTTTCCATCACAATAAAAAAATACAAATGAAAATTAAAGCATGACTCACCTTATGCACATTAAATTGACTACATATAATCCCATCGTAAGCATGTTTAATGACGTTAGACATATATTTTCACATTATATTTCTAGATAATTAAGAGCAATGTTGTAGGATTTGTAACAAATTTTTAATACGTCTTGCAATTCCAGCAAAAATGCAAAACAAAGTCTGAAGGATGTTTATGCCACTCATCAACAATTCTCTTAAAAGGATCTTTGGATTAATGAATGAATCAATCAATCAATCAACTATTTTTTGTTTTGTTTTGTTTGAACCCAAAATGGATGATTTCTTTGGTCAGCCTGCTCTAGGCCTATTTCCTCCGTCTGAAAACCTTTAGAAACGAGACCTGTCTGTGTCAGAGCTGCCGCCAGCATGATGGCGCCGTCTAGTGGACGAGAGTAGCACCGGCGTAAAGACTGGAACAGCTTCCCCACATTGATAAGGCATCCATGACAAAATTCAAAATAAATACACGGAGAATAGAATACATAAATACATGTTGAAATAAATACACAAATAAATGAATGTTGAAATAAATAAATACATGGACATTTATTTATTGTTGTATTTGTGTATTTCAACATTTATTATTTTCTCGGTGTATTTATTTTAGAACATAAATAGAACAGTTTCCTTTGGATACACACTCATCCAGCAATACCGCACACTGGCTATTGTTATAGTTATAATATTTGTATCCTAAACACCTGTCCCAGACACTCATTATTATTCATAGTAATAAACATACAGTACCCCCCCCCCAACAGCTCTAATACAGAACACATTGGCCAGTGGATGTGTCCCGTTGACTGATCATCGGTCTGTCTGAGGGCGGGTCCCTTGCGCATTCTCTATTAGGTGTGATTATGATTTGACTTTGCTTCTCAAAAATTGATACTGCCCACTTGGACAACAGTTAATCTTCCATATTGGAGAGTTTTTCGGGGACAGAATCCACAGCTTTAATATAGTAAAATGGGGCAACCCCCCTTCCGGAGGCACTAAGTGCACCCCAAATTGCAAAACACAAATGCACAGTATGGTAACTAAAGCTCCCTTAAATTGTGTGTTTGTACCATGCATCACATTCCCTGCTAAACACACCCAGTAACCGTGCCATTAGTAAGACTGCATGCAGGCTTTGAGAGCAGATTCCTGGCAGCCATTTGGCCTGTAATTCGCCTTGTGCTTGGAATTGCGGTGGGATTACGTTAATGGAAAACGAAACCCACATTCTGTAAAAATATACGACCTCTTAAAATCTGCTGACTCGTTAAAAGCTTTGATCTTAACAGAGTGTTATTCCTGAAAAGAGTAATGCACTTCAGAAAGACTGAAAGTTGGATTTTGTAGTGCCCTCTAGTGTACAGTAATAACCTAGTATTATAATAATAATAATAATAAATGGTCACCACCTGTTTTTTTAAATGCAGCACAACAGGGATGTGATTTGTAAAATTATATCTTTAAATGTTGTGGTTGCAACAAGGAATAAACGCAGACTGAAGTAAATAAAGACTTGACATAAGACACTGAAACAACACCGGGCTTTATTACCAGGTCTCATGTTAGATAGAACACAATAATAATATCATCATATTTAAAAGAAATGAATTGGAAGGCATTTATCGTTTTTTAAAATATTTTTTAATCTTTTTTTTAATTAACCATCAATGGAATTCTTTCCAGCGAGACAAGCATCCTCAAACCCATAGCCTACGAACATACACCATCAACATTTTCACTTTTACAATGGCAAAAAAAAGAAAAGAATGAAAGAACCAAAACAGAAAACCGACATCGAGAAGACTGTGCTGCTCTCTCAATCTGTGCTGTTTTGCTCACAACACAGACTTGCATTTTAGAAAAGTCAGATCAGACCAGTAGAAGGAGGTGGATGGACGGGGGTGGAAAAGGATAGTCTTGGACCTCGTGTTCTCCCGTTACTGGATTGATATCCTGCTGCTATGTGCTCCGCCCGTTTCTTTACTGTCATTTTAATTCTCTTATTCATTTTGCTCAGATTGGTTATTTTCTGGTCTTGCAGGAGAGCAATAGATTGTAAAAACGTACAGTAAAGAATGGTACCGGGACGCAGGACTGCTCATTAGTGTTACAATAAGCTTGACAGCAGAAATACTGCAGCCATGGGCACGTCAGATCGACACTTCTTTCTTGCTCTTCGTTCCATTACAACATCCTTACAGATGGGTGAAAACCATCAACAGGCCACAGACTCAGAAGCGCAGAACTGGCTTGGACATCACAGGAACCACCACTCCAGAAAACAACAGTCAAGAAACCCACGGGACAAACAGTAACAGGGAAACGCCAGCGACACAAAGCGGTCCTTTAAGAGGTGCCATTCACTGGTATTTTTTCTTCTTCTCGGCACTATGGGGGCTGGTGGGGTGGGGGCAGAGACAGGCAAGTGAACAGTGATCCCCCAGAGCACAGAGCAAGCGGGGAGAAAAGTAAAATAAGAACCATGTAATAAGTAGAAAAAGCTCATTTGTCTGTCATCAGAAAATAAATTGACAGGGATCAGTACAATAGCATAACTCCTCACTGCCACCACACTAGCAAGAGATTACTGAAAAAATGAGACTTGTAGAAGTGCCCAAAAAAAGCTAAATCAAGCTGCAGTTCTCAAAACCCTGCATAGGAGCAGGCGGCAGCCGGAGACCTACTGTATGGGCTCGGAAATCACAGCGGTGGCTCTGATACGGTAAAGAAAAGGGCAAAAACTCTCCCAATGCAATGTTATTCTAATAGCACCAGGTCCAGAATTGTTGCTAAGGCAACTTCTGAGCCAACCCTGTTGTCATGACAAACAAAGAGCCAGGCCATGGATACTGAAGGCTGTCGCCCGGGCAACCTTGTTGCTACAACAGCTGGATAGCCAAAGAGGAAGAGGGGGGGATGGAAAAGCAAGCAAAATACTTTTAGTCTCAGGAGAACACAACCCTCCCCTCTGCCAAAATGTATTGTACACGCTTTAAAAAAACAGGCTTACAGCAATGAGAATAAAGGGATAAGAATCACTTTTTTAACCCCGTGTTGCCCACCCCTTTTTTGCTTTGCGCATTCAAACACCAAACAAGCGAATAGGAGACTCATGCTAACAGCCAATATACTAATTCTGGGTTTCAGTATGACATTTTGTTCCCTTAAAACAAACAAACAAAGTAACAACAACAACAGCAACACGATTAAAAGGTTTAAATAAAAAAATATCAGGAGGGTAAAAAACTAAAGAAAAAAATAAAACCGACTGCATCAATGCAAAGAGAAAAGGAAGACCGAAGTGAATTATTGATAGACCGCTGAGCTGTGTTACAGAAAGCCTTAAAGATTGTAAACCAGGGTGCATGAGCTAGTGGGAACCTGACATTTCAACCATTTCCAGCAACAGAAAAAACAATAATACTGTAAAACAGGCTCGGACAACACAGTGGAACTAGAAATCTGGTTCAGTTGGCCACCACACCACACACAATCTCTCTCTCTCAAACAGGGCTTACACTCTCACTGATATGTCTATCACTTTTGTTTCACAATGTATTTGCACAGTCCTCAGGCATTGAGAAAGACCAGTCCCTGTAAGACATTAGTAGCAGAGCACTTTCAGACGTCTTCTGCTTCCAAATCAGATATACCTTTCACCAGGATGTATTTAAGTAGATTAAAAAACAACCATCCGTGTCAAATACGAAACGAAGCATTAAGACTTAAAATAGTTTTAATAGATTTTCAGTTTATCTCCACTTAAGTCCTTCCTACATACTAGATCCAAATTTCCCCCACTATCAAGCCAGTCGCACGGCTGTACTTAATAAGAAACAGATGGTTCAAAATCGCTTGAGCGGTGCTGACATTTACGGCCCTCTATGAAGTGAAACGAGAGGTGTAAAATCGGCCAGTGTGCAGCACCACAATATTCCAGTCCTTGTAAAACTCAGAGCGCTGCTCACTGAAGCCCATTTGTTCAAGAGGTTTCTCCAGCCAACCAGACCCCCACAAGCGTAAACTTCAATTCCCTCGAGGACTCATTAAAAAATAAATAACCATTACACTGGTGAGACATTAAACACAGACGTATAATATTTGAGAGGATTTTCTTGTACAGAAGCAGTATAGAAGAGAAAAACACGAATAAATAAAATCTGACAATTGTGTTAGTGTAATACCTTGAAAATGAGACTAGGTATTCAAGGTTTCTTATTTAACCTATTAAAAATTCTGTCCATGTTTAAATGTCCCAAATCCTTTCTTTCCCTTTTAGCTTTACGTTAACTAAACTGTCTTTGACACAAAGCTACCCCCTGAAGCAGCTGGCATGAATCGAGGTGGCCTCAATCCATCCCATCACGGCCTGGTCATCATACCACGAGACCCGTGTGCCATTCCTACCATCAGTAACCACATTCATGGTCATTTGCAGGGGAAAAAAAGCACAAGGGCAAAGACACAGCTGTATTTGTGCGAGAGAGCAGGTTCTGTACTCGTTAGCATTGATGGGAGTGACCTCTGACTCGTCCCAAACACCAGAAGGCAGTTCTGATGCAGCTTCTCCAAGAATAAAGATAAAAAATGGTCATAATCGCATACGATCCGACCAAACCCATTTCATTTGAAGCCAAAGCCTGCTTAGTGTAAACCATCGCTCTCTAGTGAGTAAGGTTGTTGGCTTTCGTGCTCCCTGGCTGAGACGCTATGATAAAGGGCTGACCGGTACAGTGAAGAAGCGGCCCTCTGAGCCTTGGCACGTTAGCCTGCGGTCAGTAGAAAACAAGATAATTTAAAGGGTCAAAAGACAAACTTCATCAGCTTTGATGTAGCAATATCAATAAATAAGACGGCTCTTGGGTATCATTCTCTCCCCAGAATAAAATACGGACTCTCAAGAGACCAACAAAGGATTATTATTATTAATAACAAGAACAATCATAAAAAAACATCCCTCATGTTGTGTAACAAAAACAGATGCAGCTCAGTCTCAATTCACTTGACTCTTCCTTTTATAAAACAAACAAAACAACAATGGTGCATGGCAGGATAATACAGTATAAAACACTAAATAATACAGTCTGGAGTGCTCTGACATGGAGTGTGTGTTTCTTTTTTTTTGTTTTTCTTTTTTTTTTTAAAGAGGCAACCAATTTTAATTTGAGGTTGGTGTCTCCATGGTGGGTTGCGGGGGAGGGGTTGAGGGAGAGGGCGAGAGGGGGTGAGGGGAGTAGCTGAGTCGGCCGTCTTGCAGGGACCGTCTCGGGCTCAGCTCAAGTGGTGGCGTGGACTCCGGGCCGTGACCCGCCTCCTGACCCCCCCAGGCAGCCGATCGGAGAGCTTATCCCAGGCTGGTGATATTAGCTCGCCCGCCAGGAGGGGCCACAATGCGCTGAGTGGTGCGTCGGGGGATGTTGTCGTCGACCTGGGCTCCTGTGGCACGGAGGGGAAACCAGAGTGTTACCATGGGGAACTGATTAACAATTTCTCTTAAAGTTGCCTATAGGCCGCTATACAGAAACATCCTGCATCTCTTTGCCCTTCACCTGAATTTCTGTCTGACTCACAGGCAAAAAGCCTTCTACGTCTGTCTCAATATCAATATTAATTAAATCAAACTGTTGGCGAGGTGTTGGGCTAATCCATTTGATAGTGTGTGTCTTATTAATTTAGTTCCTATACTACATGGGGCTCCATATCAGGCTGCTTGTTAGCTTTCATTCATGTTTTAGCTAGATAGCTAGATAGATGTGCATTGCGGAGAATAACCCCCTTGTTTTTCAGGACTTTATTTTCAGCGTAAAACAAAATGTATAACGCAAATTGTGTCCATTGCACCTTGGGTAAAGATGTCAAGTGAATAAATAAATGAGTGTGAGTGTGTGCATGTTTAAATGTGAGTGAATGTCACTGTTTGTGGGTATGTGTTTATTTGTGGGGATGTGAGATTGCAGTGTGTGTATGTTTGTGCGTGTGTGTGTGTGTATATGTCGGGATGTGGGATTGTAGTGTGTGTGTGTGTGATTGCCAGTGTGTTTGAATAGACTCACCTGACAGGCTGAACCCAGACTGGTGCAGGTTGCGCATTGGCTGGGACGGCTGTTTGGCAGGGGAGGTCTTGGCCGAGGAGGCGGGGGTGGCAGTTTTCGGGGTCACGGAGACTTCACACACCGGCCCATCGTATAGCCCGCGGGGGACGCCTCGCAGCTCCGCCAGCTGGGGACGGCACAGACAGACAGTCAGAACTGCACAAATTCACTGCCACAACACATTACCTTTGCCATTTCTATGAATGATTGTCTTTTAAAAAAATGACTTTTAAAAATCGAATTTTAACTGTTTTTAAAGATTTAGTTGTTTTTAAAGCACTAGTTGTTTGGGTTTTTTTGGTTTAGTTTTGTTCTATTTTTTTTGTCAAATACATTGACCATCTGGATTTAATTTTAAATGCATTGGACCGTTTTGGTTTGTTTTTATTTTATCATTTTAACTGTTTTTTTATTTGTCCGGTGCATTTTCAGTTATTTTCAATGTATTTGACTCTTTTGTTGGTAGCATTTTTTGCTTTAATCACGTTTGTTTTATTGTTTTGTTTAAGCACGTTTATTTTAGTTTATTTGTTTATATTAATCACTAAGATTTAAAAAAAATTAAGTGATTTTAAGAATTGATTTTAAAATTTTAATCACAAGTATTAAAATTTGTTTTGATTGTTTTTTATTGTAATGTAAAATACTTTTACCAATAAAATAGTATTTCTATGCCAGCACAGCCACTATAACATCTCAAATTAAAATCACATTAAAATCCGGACCCACGAGCGTTGGAAAAGGCTCCCCTTGCTCAGAGACGGAGCTCTGGGTGGTGGGGACAGACTCTCTCACCCTGCTGCGGGCCTTTATCCTCTTGTACACGTAGTCGGGGAAGGGCTTGCGCGGGATGTAGCGGCCCGTGCCCTCCGTGGTGTGCAGGGTCCCCTCCTCCAGCACGATCTTGCCCTGACTGATCACCACCAGCGGGGCCCCGCGCACCTCCGTCCCCTCGAAGATGTTGTACTCCACTGCCTGAGGAGCAGAGAGAGAGAAAATTACGTAATAAACACAGTCTAGCGCTGTTTGGAGCATCTCTTTGGCGATGCATTTTCAGGAGCTTGGAGAACATTTCCTCGCAGATTAAAGGCTGTTGCCACTGGATCCGTTGAGTCATTTATAGTCCGTCATCTAGAAAGTTGTCCATCTAGGACTCTGCACATTGGATCCGTTAAAACCACACCAGATACACAGCCTTTCCTGATTCTTGCACTGGTCTCGCAAGCCACGCCACGGTTTCCGTTTTACCTCCTCAACACACTATAGAACTACAGAACTACACCTTGCCATAAAGGCTAAAAATCGGAGTACATAGTTCAACATTAAACTTTATTTGAAAGGGCAAAGTCTTGTAAATAATGTAACTCATATTTTGTTGTTTATCTGAGCTTAACCACTTTCTTGGAGAATTCTAGCTACATCAGTAGGTACCATTCATGCCCAGCTCCTCTGCAGTAGCTTGCCGTACATTGTGATGTCTATATTTATGCGCTTTGTTGTATACTACTTCGTGGTTAGACATGAATATAAGCTTTTCCAGAGGACACAAACAAAGTGCATCAATCCACGTCTTCCTGTTGTTTTTCATTGGCCAATGTCATTTTTAACAGACAAAATCGGATCGAATCAAATTTCCAAAATTGACGCATCACCGTTGTACGACAATTACGGATTATGGTGCAAGGTGACATATGGAGGCACACATTAGTTTTTTCCTCTTTTCATGTATGTACAAATCGGATGCATCAACGGATCCAGTGTGCAAAGGCCTTAACCCTCAGTGTGATTATTTCGCATATAACTCTTATTACATTTCATGTACTAAACTGAATCCTCTAGGCAGAGTTAAGTGAGGGGGTGTGTTGGGCCGAGTGGCATTCCCGCCTGCTCACCAGGTTGTGGTTCTTGGCGGAGATGATCTTGACCGAGTCTGGGTCCCAGAGCACGAGGTCAGCGTCGGAGCCCACGGCAATGCGCCCCTTGCGTGGGTATAGGTTGAAGATCTTAGCGGCGTTGGTGCTGGTCACGGCGACAAACTGGTTCTCGTCCATCTTGCCCGTCACCTGTGTGCAAAAGAAACCACACAGCCTCATCAGCACCAAGAACAGGACACACCAGAGCTCTCCATGAGGAAGAACGAACAAACAAACTCAAAATAATGAAATAAAAACAAAGAAAATTCCCATCACAGGTCAGGATTTAGGCTCTCTCACCACAGACTTGTCCCAGATGAGGGAGAGCCTCTCCTCGGTGCCGTTGGTTCCCTCCGGGATCAGCGTGAAGTTGTCCTTGCCCACGGCACGCTGGGCAGTGTTGAAAGTGCAGTGGGCGCTGCCAGTCACCTGCAGGTCCCCGCTGTGGCAGGAGACGGGAGGAAAAGACAGGATATTGTTGACTAACTTTCAGATCCAAATAAATCTGGGTTGACATTTCTAGCACATTGGGATCCAGGAGTTTCAGTCAGGTTTACAAAGAAAAACAAGTAAAAAGAGGTACTCATTTCTGATATGGACCCCATTGACTATTTCACCTTTAAAACCCACAGAAGGAACCCAGGAAGTCCATGTTATTGACCGATACACGAGTGTCAAAAGAGCCACCCCCTTTTGGTAACAGCAGGTGAACATTGAGCAGCTTTATTACTTTTTAGCTCCCCTGCCGCTTCTATTCTTTTGCTTTTGTAATCATGCGTGCAGAGGTCATTATTTCTAGTATTTTCACTATGTGGGTCCCAGTAAAACTACGCACCAGGACAGCAGGGAGTTGAGATAGTCTGGGGTGGTGGGGTCAGTGCTCAGCGGTGGGGACGTGATGAAGGCAGCAGCTTTGGCCCAGTTTTTGCTCCAGTAGTGAGAGCCGTCGGTGCCCAGGCTGGCCGAGATGGGCTCCCCATAAAGCACGGTTCCTGTGTGGGATGAGGGAAGAAAACAAAGGGTGAAAAAAGAAACAAAAACAAGGAAGTTGGCAACAATAGTGATCCCATGAGAGTCAGTTGAAGCACGTGCGTGGGAGGGGCCTACCTTTCTTCCGGGCCAGTGCGATGACATCGGCCGCACTTTTGCTCATCACCTTGGTGATGTACAGGGGGCAGTTGGTCTGGTTGGCGACGGTGACACTGCGGTTCACGGCCTCGGCCTCCACCTGCACAGACGAACGCAGCACAGCGTCATTTGGAGCCACGCATCCCGCTGAGCTCTCAGTTACTGCGTTGACACATTAACTGATCCAATAAGTTGCTTCATGTACAAAAAGTTGCGAAAATGCTTGAAATCTCCAGCTATTTAAATTATTCAGTTTGGATTAGGCAAATTATTCAATTTGAAACATATCTGTTGTAATAAAAGGCAGCACTACACTGGGTCGCCAAACAGATGTAGAGCCAGGGAGGGCACAGCAGGACTCCTTTCCCCACAACACAGAAGCCGTTTCCCAGCAGCCCGAGCACTTGAAAGAGAATGACTGATTTCTTATACAGTGGAATCAACTGTATAATTAAATAGCTGCTGATGTAACTTGGAGAGGAAAAAATAAGGTGGGACCCGGGAGTGTGTACCTCCTCAGGACGACTCAGCACGTGGCCCTCCGGTCCCGTGATACCCAAGTCCAGGATCCGACGCTGCTCCTGGGGGAACAAGCAATGCGCAAACGGGTCAGGAATAAGAAGAGGAAAGTACCAGAGAGAAAGAAAAAGGACTAAGATGGATGACAGAAACTGAAGACAATCCATACCCCCCCCTCCCCCAAAAGTCACTAGATTTAGGCTTTTATATCCATCCCTATTTTTATCCTCCTTAGTAAGTTAATTGCTAATTCAGGTCATGCACTGCAATGCAAACGAGCAGCCCAGGCAGGCTGACAGCCACAGAGACAAGAGGAGAAAACTTTCGCTCGCTGAGTTGTAGAGAGAAGAAAGTCTGTCTTGTTTTATTTGTATTCCTTTATCCTGCCGTCAGTTACAAAGTTAGAAGAACGCAGCTGTCTTCACAGCTCATAACTTTGCTCAGAGGCTGTACAATAAATTGGAAAAAAAAAAAAAAAAGATGAGCGTTTGAAGCGAGCGTTTTACCTCAGCAATGATGTCTCCGTTTTCTGCGTGAACCTGCGCGATGGCGCCCAAGTCCCGGATCACACTGAACACCTCGTAGATCTGAGAGAGAGAGAGAGAGAGACAGAGGCCGGTCAGCCCACAGGTCGGCTACTCCAAGACACTCACTGTGAGACAGACATAAGCCCGTCTCTTTAGAGTTTAAAGCCAGACCATCATTTTTCCCGTCTGGTATGTCTGGTATTTTCACATGCTTGAGTCTGTCCTCCCTGCATAGAACCCCCCACCCCACCCGTTCAACAGCAAACCAGGTTCATCCGTAGTTCAGCTCTCCCTTCGCTCGCTGTGTTTCGCTATTGGCAAAGAAACACTATAGCCCCACACATTCCTACAGCAGGTGTGGGGACTTATATTTACAATTTTAGGAATGAAGTTTTTTTTAAGATTAATTAAATACATCCCCGCCTTCGCCCTCGCACTTCTCCCCATCTCTCTCTCTCTCTCCAGTTGGCTGCTCTGTTCATTCCTGCAGCACTAGGTTTCTGTGGAGGAATGCGTCAGACCAGCAGGCTGGGGTACACAGCTGCAACAGGAAGTTGTTCTTCACGCGGGCCAGCAGGGATAACTATAATCCCCAGAGACATGTCCACAAACATACTTCCTCAGCCGTTATAATACAGGATGGAATTCCACATTCTCATACGAAGATCACTCGGTTGTACATTACAGGGAACCTGGGTTATTTATTCCCTTATTCAGAAGTTCAAATTACCAGAGTCATCCTTTAATTACCAGCAGCACTGTTTTTGGAACAGAATGCCAATAGCAAATGCAATTAGGAATGCTGGTAAAGTCGCAAACTCCGCCATTTCAGGTTTTAGGAGCAAGTCTTACCTGGGAATCGGTGAGCTGGAACACATCCTTGTAGGCCATGTAGACCAGGAAAGAGTTGACACCTATAGACAAAGAACGGCCGGTTAAGGGACTGGAAGGGTTGGAAGGTGACTGCAGGGAACTCAGTGGAAGCTCATATTGATTGGGGGTGGGGCAGGGAATCATTGTGTCAAACTGATTAAGAAAAACACTGAGCCTACCGTGGTCTTTAACCAGCGCCTCCATCTCCTCCTGGACGCCCTTGTGCCACTCAGTGATGTCCACGTGCAGGGAGTAGTCGCAGCAGGACTTGTTGTCGGCCCACTCACGCCACTGCTCGAACGCAGACACCAGACTGACGCCTGGCTCCGGCACCACGTGGTCCACTGTCCAGACAAACAAGCAGATTCAGCGTTGTGGACAGGGCTTCGCTTACAGGGGCACGAGCATTCATTTCTCATACATTTACTGTGGTGTCTGATGCTTTGTTTTAAACATCACCCAAATCACAGGAATCAACGTTCAGATACATATTTTCCATTAAGTGGTGGATTATGGATGATGACAGAAGGACAGTGTGTGATTTCCCCCAGAATAAAGTGCAGTAAAACTAGATTCTCTTCTAAGAGAGACTAACATGACTGACCAACCCTTAGAGGTCAGAAGCAGCAGAAAGAGGAGGAACAATTACAGGTGTGTGGTCAACAGGCCAGTATACACTTCTCTGAATGATTTCCTACTCCTCATAATATAAAATTTTGATCATCACAATACATAAAACAGAAGCCCCCCTTTCAGCATCCAGAGGGACTCAAACACCAGCACCTGCCAATCCATTCGAATCCATGTTCTCACAGATCTCAGCGCCACCAGCTCGCAAATAGGCTAACTAGATGATAATTAGGTTAATGAGACGATAATTAGATTAAAGACTCGATAATTAGGTTAACGAGACGATAATCGTTCCAAGCTGCAATTAGAGTAAAATTACTTTTACTAGAGACGTGTGCTGATATGGATTGGCAGGGCTGCAACTGCCCCCTGTCCGGCAGCGTTTTAGCCCCCTGCAACTACCACTCACTGATCATAGTGGTGCCCCCCGCCAGCGCTGCCCGGGTGCCCTGGTAGAAGTCGTCGGCAGCAGTCATGCCCCGGTCGGGCATCTGGAAGCGCGTGTGCACATCGATGCCACCAGGGATCACCATGCGTCCGTGGGCATCGATGGTCTTCACCCCCCCAGGGACGATCAGGTTCTCGCCGATTTGTCTGGGGAAGAAGGTCCTGGTTAGCTCCAGTCCCCCCCCAGCTCTGCAAAACCTCCCTGCCCCTCATTCCCCGAGGCGGATGTCCTCAAAAGCCCCTCTTCAAAGTGGTCAGGTGGAAAGGTTATATAATTACAGGTAACATTATATAAGAATACAGGAATACAGGTCAAGTTAGATTTAATGATTTAGCAGTATGCAAAAAAAACACATGTAATGGATATCAATAGTGATATGGTGTGTAGTCTGTGAAGATCTCCCCAAATATTGAGGTGGAAAATTAATTAATACGAGATCCTGTGTTTACACAGAGCACACGTACATCCACGTTTACAGTTTGTAGGAGAGACGACAAACCAAGTAGGCTGCCGTCATTAGGAAGGGTCTCCAAAATGCTGCATGAATGAGACCACAATGAACACAAACTTACTTGATGAGGCCATCTTCCATGTAGATGTCAGCATAGAAAGACTGGTCATCATTGACAATTTTACCGCCTTTGATCAAGAGCCGGTCACTCTGGGGGTTGGAAAAGAAAGAAAATGATTAATTTAAATCACTACTGTCACATGCTGCCTTGGGGGAATACGTTTAGTATAGAAAACTGTTAATCCTCTTCTGGTATTTAAGCTGACGCAATACCAGTAACTGTCCAATGGGAAACTGTAAATATCAGTTAATACAATAATACAATCATCTCTAGGGTCAAGGAATGCCAATTCACCACCAAGCCAACAAAAACCCTCACAGAAATCTTTACACGTATAATTTATTTGTAAGTGAAACCGGACAAATCTTCAGTAAGGTAAAACACCACCACCACCACTATAATGATGCTTTTGATCTTGAAACAGATTTGAAGGCATCCACAGAGTGGTTTCATATTAATTTTCTTTCTGGGGCTGTTTAGCCTGGATTGTGCAACGCCAGCGATTGCTTTCAGCCATTAATCACAACACTACCATCTTTCTACCTTACGTCATGTTACAATGTGTCACTGTTCACCAAGACATTATCATTACAAAGTAATTGCTCTGATATTGTCACCCATCAGTGTTGTATAAGAAGAAAGGGAATCTGAAAGCAGTACAATATATCAAGAATGAGGAATAAAGCACACCAGCTTGTACCGACTCAAAATAAGAATAGCGAAACAGTGATGTAAGGAGGGTCTTTATGGCCCAAAGGGATGAACACAGCAGACTAGAAAAACACAAGCCTGCTTGGATGACTACCAGGACTGGGCAAAACTCTCGGGTCTCCTCGCCAAAAACCCTGAATAGCTCGGCTGCTCGCAGTCTTATCACAGTATAAACACATTTCATTCTGAAAGACAGCACACAAAAACAGAAGAAAATAAAATGCAAATGGGAGAGACCTGGAAGAGAAGCTAGGAGACGGGCTGGAGTGAAAAGCACTCCTGTGTCTTCCTTGGTTTGCTCAGACTGCTTCACTCATTCCTGCTCTCTGTCCAAGGCTGCGCTGGGTGAAGGCTTTCCAGTTACACTTGAAAGTGGCTATTTTGGGGCAAATTGGGCCCGTCAAACGATCGCGTGAACGCTGAAAAACACAAGCGACGTTGCTCTTGTTCCGCCCCCTGCTCTCATTCACTACAGCTGAACATGCCCCCCCCCCCATCTTGTTCACGCCAGCTACACCTGGCAGATGTATAAAAGCATCCATATTGTTGCATAGGTATCTTGCAAGTTCTGGCAAAATTCTCACTGGTCAAAACTATTGGGCATTCCGAGTTTCTGACCCCCCCTGATTTTTATAGGGTTTAAACAATCAGACGATGAAGACTTCAAGTGGGATGATACTGGGTTGTGTTTAAGTCACACCATTATAAAACTCAGGAAGGGACCGTCCCAGTGTTGGAACAAGAAATCCACATGAACAAGTGTCTCACAAGTGGGGAGAAGCACGAGTGTCTCTCACTGTGACGGGCCAGTGACCCGAGGGAGGGAAGGCTAGCCAAGACTGAGCAGGAGTTATAAACTCTCGGCCCGAAGATGTGTGGACAACCGGACTAAGACTCACCACACAGGCCATGCAGTGTCAAAGCTCAGGCTTTCCCAGAAATACACATATCACAGCTGGCACAGGGCAATTAAACCCACATGGCTTTCAACACCCTCTCATTACAACACCACAGACGAAGACAATGCATCTTGTTCTTAAAGACAAGTTCTTACACATTAATGACAATAGTCAAGGGCTGCATGTGTGAACTGAAACACTGGGGGATTGCTGTGAACGCTAAATAAAGATTTATACAGCAAGTGGTTGTACACCAGAATGCTCCTGTGAACAGAGAGAGCATTGAAAGGTGAGCTTGACACTACGGTAGCAGGATTTATTTTGGACGACAGCCAGTGGGAATTAGACTTGTGAAGTTACCTTGAAAAGCACAGTGTTCTGCCTTTTAAAACAAATCTCTCGAGAAATTACCAAGATGATTTACCCCACCATCGCCTTTCCTTTTCCACTGTCAAGTGCACTGAAAAAAAGACAAGTTACAATTAATGACATTTTTACCTGCGCTGAGAAGTACAGTACCGCAATACTAAAACACACAAACCACGTGTGTCAATGTCAAAGTGCAGCCATGTTGTCCTCCAAACAGAGCCGAGGCAAACTGCATAACCAAGCCACAATTGGGCCTCTATAGCAACAGAACTACATCAACCCCCTCTTGAAGCAATAGCATATTCTGCACATGTTGTGGCCAGCAATTTAGAAGTATTGTGAATGCTCAACTAACAGGAAAATCTGAGTAATAATTAGTTTATAACCGAGAAGAGCAAATCTGCCAGCAACACAACAGGAGAGATGACTGTTTGGGGTCCTGATCACATCTTCAGGAAACAGGCTGTTACGCTTATTGGGCTTCTCCAAACAAAGCCTGCTGTGTTTCCCTGCCGAGTCTGCATCTACAGGAGCGTCCAGCTCGGGGCCTTATATAGAAATGGGGCTGGTATACAGGGCATGTGTGTGACTCATGTAATGTAGTTACCAGACAGACATCTTGGTAATATCCACAGCAGCCTGACTGCGTTAATCAGACTATTAAACAGGCCGCAGACCGAGGACCGAGCGCAAGGCCTATACATAGGATATTCATGTATTGCGGTGGGATGGAGTGGGAATCCTGATTTAATGATCACACAGCCCTAAAGAGTTTTCCCTATAAACAACCCTAATCATAACAAAGCAAAAAACTAAAACCGACATTGCCAGTTGTGATCAAAACTGCATTACGTAAAATATCTATTTCAAGGCATTTATTTTTGATGTAGGGTGGGGCAACAGACTGTGCTGGAAGAGAGACAGTCTGCATCATCTCAGAGGGTGACCCTGCCCTGCACGGCCACAGACCTTGGCTCTGAAAGGAGCTACTGTGTACTTGAACAACACAAACCCCCTCCTTCTTTCACCTCTTTACTGTACTTGTGTTGACGATCCCCAGCTGTGAAAAATAAATACAATTAAAACAATTAGGGGAAAACTAAAACCAAACAAAAATCCTGTCCCTCTAATAATTCACATTTACTGTCCGTCTAGTGAAGCAGGAGACGTGACAATGAGAGGACACTGGGTCCATTTTCTTTGCTCTGTCTGGGCTCAGTCATTGTGAACAGAAGAAAATTAACAATCCACCAGGTTATATTATAGATTAGATTAATGGGATAGTTTACTGAACGCAGACTAAACACACATTTTTACAAAAATACTACACATTCCTCTCTCAGCCTTCCCGAGAGCACACTCAACAATTTTTGAGTTTTATCTTATTACACATACTCGGACCATACTACGCCATTGCACTCAACAGCAGCCACAAAACACACAATTATGCCTTTGCATGAAAGATGAACTGTGTAGTTTTCTAAAATCCAAGCTGCTTCTCCCGGAAAGCAGCATTAAATCATTGCTAAGCAGTAGCTGTGGGTTCTCCACTGCACACAAAGGGGTGATGAAACCAGGGCCCTGGTATGTGGAACATGACGCTGGACTTTTTTTTATTTATTATTTTTAGGTCCACTCTCAGCACAAGCCGATTTCATTACAAAGAAAGGAAGGCTAAGATCAGCGACTTCCTGCTTTATTTATGGAGTTATTTTTAATCTACCTTGTGCCACAATTAGCAATACACCACTTACAAATGAGTCCAGCATCTGAGTGGGAAAGAGACCCCTGGCAATCAATGACCTTTCCTAATGCACTGTGCCAAAAAAGGCTAAAAGGGTAATGGAAAAAAAGCCGATGCGCCTGTTTTTTCTGTTAATTTCTCCGTTCCTCTGCGGGGTTATGTAACCGACTGCACTCTGCCCAAGCCATTGTCACCCCGGGGAAGGATCCTTCAGCAGCTCGGTAATTGAAGGTTGTTTTGCCGTCACCCCTTTCTTCATCTCAGTCCAAGCGCTCAGAATTACAGTTGGGGAGCTGGAAATGAAATGGCCAAGACGCACGGCATTTTTTTTTCCCCCTTCTTATTTTTCCATGTTACTACATTCATGTTGAGGAAAAATTTAAACGGATGCAGATGGTGAAACATACAGAGAGCGTTTGGGTGGGATGCATAGTGTGAGCTTAACATGGACTCACTGATTGATTGATTCCTTCTTAAGCCACTTATGTTCTCATATAGAGCTGAAATGACTGCACATATGAATGAATTAGCATCTAATTTAACTCAGATAAACTGTATGATGTGTACATGGAGAGTGGGATAAGCTTGGCAATGAACTTACAGACAAACCTCTAGAAGTTTCTCTCAGTTGATGGAGCTTGCCTTGTTATTTTCATGACAGACATCATCATAGGAACTAGGGATCATGGAAAACAGCAGCCCTCACCAACTCATATGTCTATTTATTTACACATTGCGAATGGTGAAATATGTCACACTTAAAACTAGCCTTTGAAAAACAACAGGCTGGAAATTCAAAAACCAAACAGTTACCTACGTCATACGGTGCCATTGTAGGCATCACTGAATCACAACAAAGGAATGAGACCCTTAAAACAAATATTTTGTTAGCCTGACAACAATATTTTTAAATGCTTCCAGACTGTGATTTGCACTTATTCCAGTTTTCCCTGATGTCCGGATCACTCCGAAACAAAAACGCAGTCTTCGAGGGACACAATGCTATAAAGAGATCCGCACCACAAGCTGTCAGTCTGGGAGCTGTTACCAGTGTTAAACAAGTACTGTGCATCTTGTGCCAGATTTACATAAAACATCCCAACATTATTTTGCATCCAGCAGTAATGGGCAAAGTGTTTATTTGTTGTTGGTTTATTTGCAACACACACTTTGTTAACCAAATTAAACCGTATGCAGTTAATTGGAAAACCCAGTGTATCGCTTCCTGGTTAAATGGGAGCCTTTTGACTTTGGACTCACTGTATCGACACACAGGGCAATAACCACCCCTTTGCTTTCTGAAGACTGGGTTTCATGTCACCAACGAAACTTCATACAAAACCTTCAGAATGTTTTAACTGAGCATTTTACTGAAAAACAAAGCATCACACGGCTTTACTTTAAATCTGGTTTTCTTTATGTATGAAAAAAACAATTGAATTATTATTATTATTATTATTAGTCTTGAATTATTCCTGATGCAGATATCTGCCACAGAATTCCTAAACACCAGCAGACTTCCAGCCTCGATCTGGAGGTGTACGCGCCCACGATGCATATATTCATTTTTAAAAATCAAGTTTAACGGTGATCTTTGCTTCCACTGCAGTGTGTTCACTTTAATGCACGAGTTTCAAAGCCCTAACTGAACCGACATTACTAGTAAATCTGATTTTAATAATTCAATACATTAAATAAACTCCTTTAGTGATGATGTAATGCTTTATTTTGGTTACTGGCCTTTATCTCCTTTATTTCATTGTATGTATTTTACAAGTGGTGGAGACTGAAAACACATTTTCCTCACAGCTGCTAATTCACGGAGTGCCAGGGTGTCGTGCTGGATTGCACTCGGGTGCATTAGCTTGATGACGAGACCTTCAGTCTGAAGAACGATGTCGGTTTCTCAGTGAATGCTTACACTCCTTAGACCAGAGCGAAGGAGGGAGGAAGGGAGGGACAGTGTATTTATAATTTAAAAAAACAACCTTTTCATCAGAAGGTGGTGTTGTGACTAAAGCATCCGTTTACACACAAATCCAGTCGGAGAAATCATTCCCATATCCCTTACAGAAAGCATATCTAATTAATCCAGTCAGGCACAGAATTAACAGTGGTTTTAAGGAAAGAGAAAAATAATCTCTTTGTCAGAAGAGGCCAGGAAACAAAGAACATTTTTCACACACACCCCGAGCCCACTGTAGTACTGCGGTCAGCGGAAACAGGATATTAGATGAAGTGTTCCCCTCGACTTGCACCTTAGGCCACACGTTACATACTGGACATGTGACTCGCATGCTGTCATATTAAAAAAATGCCACTCGCATTCCCACAAAGCCCCGAGAGTGAAATCGAGCTCGTGCAACAGCCACTTATGTTCCGTCACGCCACTCGCCCTCAGAAATGTCTCTTAATAAGATAATGCTTCAGATGAAGTATTTATGTGGAGTACAAACTGGGTCACTAGGCATTCGATCTGAAATTCCCAGTCCCAGGACGCAGCAGCCTTTAAAACCCCAGAGCAGGGCTTCCACGCATTCCAGAAGCCCTGCCTTTCCCAGTACGGACTCCAGAGTGTCAATCAGTCCATGCGATTCCACAACATTTTAGGCTGCTGCAATGACTCCACCCTGGGAGAAACAGGCAGCGGCGATAGACTTTTAATATCATCCACAGGAGTGGGGGGGATATTGCTCATTTCTGTACAAATCTCAAGTGATGTCTGCATTGATCCAGTGGCTGTCTATACAGAATCGCCCTGAGCTAGAGATATATTGGCCTAAATTGTATAGCCAGTGGAAAACTCTCTTCTTAATGTTTTGTACAGAGGACTTCATAAATAATTGGGGAAAAAGCTGCTGTTTTAAAAGAGGAAAAACAAAATAGTGCTTTCCCAAATTGGATTGTGCCCGGACTGTATTATTTCCTCTTTTTTTAATTTTCCTTTTCAATAGTCGTCTCTGCAGCAACGTGGATACCACGAGAAACACAGCAGGACACAGCAATGCCGGTTGTAAATTTTACAAAGGAAATTATCTGAGCCAAGGATGAGTTCACCGTGCAGCCCTGGGATGAAAGATGTTCGCTCGCTCCTTCTCCAGCATCCTCCCTTGAAACCAAGAGTACAGAGTACTGTCCCCTGCATTTGCGTTTGTTGGCTTCCCTGTGGCACGGCAACATCACACGAGAACTGTGACAAACCATTCATACCGAGACCGCTACGCAAATTTGGAAAAGACTCAAATGCTGTAGCGTGTGAATCCCGTCGTCTGCAGCTGGAGTAACTAACGGGGAGAAGAATGGCCTAAAAACGATTAGACAGCCAATGTGAAGATGACTGCATTACCAAGTGAATGACTGTCGTACTTCAATAACGCTTATAGATAGACAAAACTACCCATGTGGACATTTTCAAATTCAATCCAGTTGCTGATAAAAGTATGAAATGAGAAATGTATGACCTATCGTCTGCTGTATTAAAAAAGTCAGCACATGGGTTCAATCTACAATAATCTATGTCTTAACTGCATCATGGCTGCTGTTTGTTAAAGTAAAATTTTGATATTTGATACAGTTTCAACGCAGTAACAACTCCATGAGTCTCAGAGGTTTTCATAAGCAGGCTGCAGCAAGGACTTAAAGTAAGCAGTCAGTCTCAAATCAGGCAAACCAGGAGGTGGAAAAAAACAAGAACCAGCAAAAACTGAATATTTTTATTACAACTATAACTAACAATATCCATAGCCATACCAACATCCAACTAATTTTGGAATTAAATATATGGCCTAATGTTAGTGTTAAAAGGAATTTGGAGTACTACAACGCATAATACACTAACTAGAGTTTTATTCCCATTCTCTTGTCCTAAAGACTGTTCCTGCTCTGATGACACATTTGTAAAGACACAATGCACAAAACACTGGTTTATAAGTCCAAAACACACATGCAAACCAACACAAAACCCCTTTCTTTGGCCAAAACAGGCCAGGCGGAGTGCAGGCCTCTGTGCCGGGGCTATGCAGAGAATCTGCATCCTCGTACCGGGACCAGGCAGCCTGGCTCTTGAGGCGCACAGCAGTTGGCTAGACTCCGCCACCAGCATGTCAGCTGAGCAGGTGCACTCAGAACAGGAGGACAAATGACAACGCAGGGAGACCGAACAAAGCACGCGCTCCCTACAAGCCACCCAGCCGAAGCCAGATTCATTCATCGCAAAATGCACGATTTATCCGGCGAGAAACATCCATTGCAAGATTTATTCTGCATCAAAACAAAGAGGGGGGAAAATATAGATCTATCGATGGCTGTGGCTCGGGGCTTGAGGCAGCATCAGCACCAGTCTAGCTGCTCAGTCTGCAATTCATCATTCGAAACGTACCAGTTGACCAACCCACTCCCCCACCCTCTCCACTCCCGACCTGTAATGTAAATTGGACAGATCTCTGGAGGATCCCACCCATGTTCGCTCGAGACCTCGCTTCAGAGATGCTGCCATTGTCGAGACAAAAGCAGGGGGGGCCAGCGGGGAAAAAGGGGATTTTTGGTTTTAATTTTGTCCCCCCAATGGGTACATTTCCAGTAAAAACATAAATCTATTGATATATACAGGACTGTGGAGATATTTACGCTGGGTATTACAGAACTATCCCATCTTATTCAATAATGCATGCTACTGCTCACATAGCCACTGCGAAAACATGGGCTGTAACCATTGACCTAGTTCCCATTTTTCTTATTTAGTGAGCTGTGATTATTTGAATTCCCAAACATAATTTGCATGGCGGTGACTTGAATAAAGCAAGGGTTATTCACTAATGAATGTACAGAATGTGGAGGAGGGGGGTGGGGTGGTCTTTGTAGGAGATGTATGCTTGGGCAGGGTACAAAACGAGACCCATCCAGAGCGCTTCAGTAGCTGTAATTAATACACAGATGTATATTTTGGTGGTGTTATTGGCTTCCCTCTATGCCTGCTCATTATCACCGCGGCTGACAGAGACAGGGAAGGAGGGAAGCTCCATCTGTTTCTTTCCATTATCCTGCTCCGCTATTCTCTCTCTCCCTGCGCCATGATCTCCTGGGGCTTGTGTGCGGAGAGGGAGACAAGAGGAGAGCAAGCCGCGACCCAGGACCGCAGCCACAGCTACATAAAAGAGTATTGCACCCGAATAAAACTCACTTGTCCCAATGGCACGCAATGAACCAAAGATGGCTCAGCCCCGCAGCGAGGGGCGACGCGGCAGCGGATGGGCGTGTGTGCGCAGTCCCCTCGCCGAGCCGCACATTGCGCACAAAGGAGCTCCGCAGCCCACTCTCGCCGCACACTGGCACGTCACCCAGAAACCCTTAAAACGGCCTGCTTTCACATGCATTGGCAAGGGCATCCACCCACCCGTTCATGGACCTTACACTACTGCGACCGAGCGAGCCAACCCCTCAAACCGCTCTATTGATCGCGCAAAATATGCACCACGCCATCACAGTGCAAGAGTGCGCTTTTCTCTATGCACTGGAGGCAGATATTGCCCAAAATGTCAAAAAACACCGTGCTATTCAAACCAGGGTCCCTCCCTCTGTCAGTGCCAACACCTTGCAGACGACTGCGTACGAAACACTGGGCTGCACCGTTACGTTTCCCCAACACCGCCAAGCAAACGCCCGCAACCGCTGCCAAGCGTCCCATGCGCAATTATCCATCTAATGGACGATCGCCGTCGTTTGCAGAGCCTCTCTTTATCCGTGCCTGCAAAACCGGGCTGTTCGCCCCCATTGTGCGCCTTGTAATCCCTGTCCTCAGCTCCCCATCACCACCAACAACAGGCACCGCTATCCTCCCACCACCGAGACCAGCCCGACCCCAGCGGATCTGTTGGGGGGATCAGATCTCTCTGTACTCACGGTGATGCGAGGGATGTTTTTCTTGCCCTGGTACCCGGACATCTCGACTCCGTTGGGGCTTTTGCTGGCGTCCTTGGTCGGCTTGCCTCGCCGCTACAGTGGATGCGGGCTGGTCGGGTCTTTATCGGGAGACGAAGGAACAGGCTGGACTGGACTGGACTGGACTGGACTGGACTATGCGCCCCACGGACACGCAGCCACACCGGGACCCGGCAGATTGTGACGGACTCGCAGCCGGTTTGCAGCACTGAGAAAACCTCTCGGCTGCAAAGCAAAGACTGTTTCCTTTCTGTCGCTGCTGCAGCAAACCGAGCCAGACAGACACAGACACACTAGAGAGAGAGCGGCTCAGCCGAGTGCAGCACGCATGCGCAGTGCCCCGCCCTGCTTCCACAGACAAGCCCCCCCTCCTCTCTCTCTCTCTCTCTCTCTCTCTCTCTCAGCCTGGGATGCAGTGGGGGGGGTCTCGGTGTTACAGCCTCCCTGCTCAGAATGCAAATCACAGCACTGGCACTGGGGCCAGGACCGGCCTCTCCGTGGTTCATTTGCATTTCCCTGGAAGTGCACTGCATTGATCCGCTGTCTGTATCCCAGAGGTCAGCTGGAATACTGCATGCTCTCTGAAATACGAGGTGGTGCAGTCCTTGCGCTGGACCCGCTGCTGTGTGTGCACTGTAAACAAATACAGGCTCTTTTGGGTTCTATGTAGCACCTTTTGGTTCTTGCTACCAAGTTTGGAACCATGGAAAGGTTCCATGAATGAAGAAAATAACCTTCAAGGAGCCATTATTAAATAACTAAGGAGCAGACATTTTTAAAAAGCAGGCCATTCTGCATCATATTATAGTTTCTTGACTAAAATTGACCGGCCAAATAAATAATAACCAAAATAAATCAACAGTATTTCTGGATAGTGAGTGTAGCTTCTTATCACTCAGCTATGTATGCATTTATTATTATTATGCTACTATTATATGACCTGAATCTGTGGTACTGAGCTACCATAGCGTTGGTAAAATCATAATGATATAATCAATAATCAATATATAATGATATATATATAATGTTACAAAAAAACGAAATCACAGTAATATCCCCTAAACTGAACGATTCTTGAGGAATCCCTGTACCCACATGAATAAGAAGTCCACAGAAACTACTAGTAACACAGTTTGCTAAAATATTACTGCTTCTACTGCGACTAAATTACCAGTATTAATAATATAAATAATTTACCATGTAGTTTTGCCATCGGCCATTTCCATCATTTGCCTTCCTTTGCGTCACTATAACGGTTTTAACTTTAGTCATTTTCTTTTCTGTATTTAAGCATAGTCGTAGTTTTCAAATACAATGACCCTGTTATATAAAGCTAAATTATTACATTATTATGAATTATATTCTATTACACGTGTGTTGGTGTCGGGGCTCGTGCACTGATCTTATCAAAGCCATCGACATTCCACGTGGATCAGACAGCGATTCCTGCCCAAATTCATTAGGCAGCAACAACAACCACAACATCAACAACAATTACAATCAAAATAAATCAGCAGTGTAAAATCAAAAGGGCGTTCCAAAGGCAGTTATGTAATAATTACTACCCATATCATTCCCAGATCTGATTTCTCCCTTCCCTCACATACACCAACACCAATCTGATTTTTATGTTATTATTCTTTGCACGAAACAATCTGGATGTAAGCAAGCATATGACCAGTTTTTGTTATCTCCTATGCTTGCTTACATTCAGATTGTTTGTAGATTGTGTGTGTATACATATATACACCGATCAGCCATAACATTATGACCACCTGCCTAATATTGTGTAGGTCCCCCTTTTTGTGGCCAAAACAGCCCTGACCCGTCGAGGCATGGACTCCACTAGACCGCTGAAGGTGTGCTGTGGTATCTGGCACCAAGACGTTAGCAGCAGATCCTTTAAGTCCTGTAAGTTGCAAGGTGGGGCCTCCATGGATCGGACTTGTTTTTCCAGCACATCCCACAGATGCTTGATTGGATTGAGATCTGGGGAATTTGGAGGCCAAGTCAACACCTTGAACTCGTGATTCATCAGACCAGGCCACCTTCTTCCATTGCTCCGTGGTCCAGTTCTGATGCTCACGTGCCATTGTAGGCGCTTTCGGCAGTGGACAGGGGTCAGCATGGGCACCCTGACTGGTCTGCGGCTACGCAGCCCCATACGCAACAAACTGCGATGCACTGTGTGTTCTGACACCTTTCTATCAGAACCAGCATTAACTTTTTCAGCAATTTGAGCTACAGTAGCTCGTCTGTTGGATCGGACCACACGGGCCAGCCTTCGCTCCCCACGTGCATCAATGAGCCTTGGCCACCCATGACCCTGTCGCCGGTTCACCGCTTTTCCTTCCTTGGACCACTTTCGATAGGTACTGACCACTGCAGACCGGGAACACCCCACAAGAGCTGCAGTTTTGGAGAAGCTCTGACCCAGTCGTCTATCTATCACAATTTGGCCCTTGTCAACGTCGCTCAGATCCTTACGCTTGCCCATTTTTCCTGCTTCTAACACATCAACTTTGAGGACAAAATGTTCACTTGCTGCCTAATATATCCCACCCACTGACAGGTGCCATGATAACGAGATTATCAGTGTTATTCACTTCACCTGTCAGTGGTCATAATGTTATGGCTGATCGGTGTACAGTATATACACATACATACATACATACATATACAGTACTGTGCAAAAGTACTAGGCAGGTGTGAAAACATGCTGTAAAGTAAGAATGCTTTCAAAAATAGATAAGTTAATAGATTATAATTTATAAATTAACTAAATGCAAAGTGAGTGAACAGAAGAAAAATCTACATCAAATCCGTATTTGGTGTGACCACCCTTTGCCTTCTAGGTACACTTGCACACAGTTTTTGAAGGAACTCGGCAGGTAGGTTGGCCCAAACATCTTGGAGAACGAACCACAGTTCTTCTGTGGATTTAGGCAGCCTCAGTTGCTTGTCTCTCTTCTTGTAATTCCAGACAGACTCGATGATGTTGAGATCAGGGCTCTGTGGGGGCCATACCATCACTTCCAGGACTGCTTGTTCTTCTTTACGCTGAAGATAGTTCTTAATGACTGTTGCTGTATGTTTGGGGTCGTTGTCATGCTGCAGAATACATTTGGGGCCAATCAGAAGCCTCCCTGATGGAATTGCATGATGGATGACCAAATCCCCAACTCCATTTGCAGAAATGCAGCCCCAAACTTGCAAGGAACCTCCACCATGTTTCACTGTTGCCTGCAGACACTCATTCGTGTATCGCTCTCCAGCCCTTCGGTGAACAAACTGCCTTCTGCTACAGCCAGATAGTTCAAATTTTCACTCATCAGTCCAGAGCACCTGCTGCCATTTTTCTGCTCCCCAGTCCCTGTGTTTTCGTGCATAGTTGAGTCACTTGGCCTTGTTTCCACGTCGGAGGAATGGCTTTCTGGACGCAAGTCTTCCATGAAGGCCACTTCTGACCAGACTTCTCCAGACAGTAGATGGGTGTACCAGGGTCCCACTGTTTTCTTCCAGTTCTGAGCTGATGGCACTGCTGGACATCTTCTGATTGCGAAGGGAAGTGAGCATGATGTGTCTTTCATCTGCTGCAGAAAGTTTCCTTGGCCGACCACTGCGTCTACTGTCCTCAACGTTGCCCGTTTCTTTGTGCTTCTTCGAAAGAGCTTGGACAGCACATCTGGAAACCCCTGTCTGCCTTGAAATGTCTGCCTGGGAGAGACCTTGCTGATGCAGTATAACTACCTTGTGTCTTGTTGCTGTGCTCAGTCTTGCCATGGTGTAGGACTTTTGACAGTAAACTGTCTTCAGCAACCTCACCTTGTTAGCTGAGTTTGACTGTTCCTCACCCAGTTTTATTCCTCCTACACAGCTGTTTCTGTTTCAGTTAATGATAGTGTGTCAACCTACATATTGAATTGATGATCATTAGCACCTGTTTGGTATAATTGTTTAATCAAACACCTGACTATATGCCTACAAAATGACTGACCTAGAAGAATTGATGCTGTTTTGAAGGCAAAGGGTGGTCACACCAAATATGGATTTGATGTAGATTTTCCTTCTGTTCACTCACTTTCCATTTAGTTAATTGATAAATATAATCTATTAACATGTCTATTTATGAAAGCATTCTTACTTTACAGCATTTTTTCACACCTGCCATTTGCACAGTACTGTATATATATGTGTGTGTGTATATATATATATATATATATATATATATATAGACGGGCAACAAATTAAAAGAAAAAAATGAATAAATGAGTGGAGGAACATAACGAATGCAGATGCCTCCAAACAGGTGCACTGCATGATACAATTAAGCAATTAACATGCTATCATGCTCTGTGGCATGTATAGAATTGCTGAGCAGGACCAATTTAGCTCAATTTTGGATCAAGATGGCAAGAGGAAAGGATCTGAGTGACTTTGACAGAGAGGTCATTATTGGGGCACGAATGGCAGGAGCTTCATTCACAATGACGCTTAACTGACTAGTGTTTCAATAGGAACAACTTCTGCATTTACATGTATGGGAAAGAACAGTAAATAGGGTTGGAAATTCTGGTCGAAAGCGTACATTTGATGGCCGTGATGCTCGTGCATTACTGCGATATTTAAGGAAAAACAGAAGAGCAGCCCTTTCCCAGGTGACTGAGAATGTCAGTGCAGGACGTGATCAGACTGTGTCAGCAAGAACAGTCCGTCGAGAGTGACACAGAGAGGATATCATAGTAGGGCTGCAGTGCAGAAACCCCTCATTACAAAGACAAATGCACATCTGAGAGCTCAGTGGAGCAAAAACCATAGGCACTGGTCTACAGAGATGTGGAAAAAGTGATATGATCAGATGAGTCATCCTTCACCATATTCTCAACAAGTGGGTGAGTGCATGTGTGGGACACCAAGAGAACGATACAGTCCTGACTGCTTGACCCCTACAGTAAGGGGGTCCAGAGGCTCTGTTATGCTGTGGGGGTCATTTTCCTGGCATGGTTTGGGTCCACTTGTCCCCTTAGAGGGAAGGGACACTGTAAATCATTACACAGTTATTCTGAGTGATCACCTTTATCCTATGGTGACACATTTCTCTCCTGATGGGAGTGGTCTCTTCCAGGATGACAATGCCCCCATCCACAGGGCACAAGGTCACTGAATGGTGTGATGAGTATGACAATGATGTGAATCATATGCTATGGCCTTCGCTGTCACCAGATCTCAACCCAATTGAACACCTATGGGAGATTGAGGACCAACGTGTTAGACGGCGCTCTCCACCACTAGCATCATCAAAACCCCAAATGAGGGAATATCTTTTGGAAGAATGGTGTTCATCCCTCCAAAAGTTCAGAGACTCTAGAATCTGTGCCAAGAGCATTGAAGCTGTTCTGGGGCTCGTGGTGCCCAACACCTTACTGAGACACTTTATATAGTTTTTTTTCCTTTAATTTGTCACCCGTCTGTATAGATAGATAGATAGACTATATATATATATACAATGAGGGAAAAAAGTATTTGATCCCCTGCTGATTTTGTACGTTTGCCCACTGACAAAGAAATGATCAGTCTATAATTTTAATGGTAGGTGTATTTTAACAGTGAGAGACAGAATAACAACAAAAAAATCCAGAAAAACGCATTTCAAAAAAGTTATACATTGATTTACATGTTAACGAGGGAAATAAGTATTTGATCCCCTATCAATCAGCAAGATTTCTGGCTCCCAGGTGTCTTTTATACAGGTAACGAGCTGAGATTAGGAGCACTCTCTTAAAGGGAGTGCTCCTAATCTCAGCTCGTTACCTGTATAAAAGACACCTGTCCACAGAAGCAATCAATCAATCACATTCCAAACTCTCCACCATGGCCAAGACCAAAGAGCTGTCCAAGGATGTCAGGGACAAGATTGTAGACCTACACAAGGCTGGAATGGGCTACAAGACCATCGCCAAGCAGCTTGGTGAGAAGGTGACAACAGGTGGTGCGATTATTCGCAAATGGAAGAAACACAAAATAACTGTCAGTCTCCCTCGGTCTGGGACTCTATGCAAGATCTCACCTCGTGGAGTTTCAATGATCATGAGAACGGTGAGGAATCAGCCCAGAACTACACGGGAGGATCTTGTTAATGATCTCAAGGCAGCTGGGACCATAGTCACCAAGACAACAATTGGTAACACACTATGCCATGAAGGACTGAAATCCTGCAGCGCCCGCAAGGTCCCCCTGCTCAAGAAAGCACATGTACAGGCCTCTCTGAAGTTTGCCAATGAACATCTGAATGATTCAGAGGAGAACTGGGTGAAAGTGTTGTGGTCAGATGAGACCAAAATCGAGCTCTTTGGCATCAACTCAACTCGCCGTGTTTGGAGGAGGAGGAATGACCCCAAGAACACCATCCCCACCGTCAAACATGGAGGTGGAAACATTATGCTTTGGGGTGTTTTTCTGCTAAGGGGACAGGACAACTACACCGCATCAAAGGGACGATGGACGGGGCCATGTACCGTCAAATCTTGGGTGAGAAGCTCCTTCCCTCAGCCAGGGCATTGAAAATGGGTCGTGGATGGGTATTCCAGCATGACAATGACCCAAAACACACAGCCAAGGCAACAAAGGAGGGGCTCGAGAAGAAGCACATTAAGGTCCTGGAGTGGCCTAGCCAGTCTCCAGACCTTAATCCCATAGAAAATCTGTGGAGGGAGCTGAAGGTTCGAGTTGCCAAACGTCAGCCTCGAAACCTTAATGACTTGGAGAGGATCTGCAAAGAGGAGTGGGACATAATCCCTCCTGAGATGTGTGCAAACCTGGTGGCCAACTACAAGAAACATCTGACCTCTGTGATTGCCAACAAGGGTTTTGCCACCAAGTACTAAGTCGAAGGGGTCAAATACTTATTTCCCTCATTAACATGCAAATCAATTTATAACTTTTTTGAAATGCGTTTTTCTGGATTTTTTTGTTGTTATTCTGTCTCTCACTCTCTCAGGGGATCAAATACTTTTTTCCCTCATTGTGTGTATATATATATATACAAAGCACCTCAGATTCATTCACTATACAGTAATGCTTATGCTCACTGCATTGTTTAATAGTATAACATTGACTAATAACCTCTATATATAAATAATAAGATGTATAACAAGATTTTTACCAAATTTGAACAGCTAGCAATGCACAGTGAATGCATCTGGGCTGTCTCTAGGACACCTTTTTGTCCCCAACAACACTTGTTTCCAGTATAATACTTTATGTTCCGATGTTCCGATATTTCATTTTATTATCACGTATGACATTTTTCAGTCCCGTGTGAGTTTTTGGTCGAATGTGACAGGTTTTTATTATAGCATTTTTCAGTTGTATATGATATTGCACTTTTTAGTGTCACATGAAAATGTTTGGTCATGTATGACATTTTTTTTTGTCAGGTATAACATTCTTTGGTCACGTATGCCACTTTTTGGTCACGTAGGCCTATGACATTCTTTTGTCAGGTATGACACTTTATATTTCGGTATGACACTTTTTGGTCACATATGATACTTATTGGTCAAGTATGACTTTTTTGGTCGTGCATGACATTTTTTGGTCACGTATGACATTTTATTCCCTGTAAAACACCTTTTGTCTGTCCTGTACCACACTTTGCCTGTTCTTTCCTTATTTGATTTGATTTGCATATGAAAGAGCTTATTATGTATTAACAGCCTAATTATTCTTGAGAATATTTCCATTGTAGTTCACCTGTAGAAGGAATTCTGTTATTAGATTTGTACTTCTGTAGATTTATATAATAAAGTGCATTGTAATATAGTGTAGTGTGCAGTGTAGTACTGTAGTATTATAATATTCAGTGTAGTGTAGTACAGTAGTTTTATATAATACAGTGAAATACAATATGCTGTACTATGCAGTCTAATACTGTAGTGTTATATTATACCCTGTAGTGCAGTCTTATATAATAAAATGTAGTGTAATTGACTGTAGTGCAGTGTAGTAGTGTAGTCTTAGATAAAGTATAGTGTAATATACTGTAGTGTACTATAATATAATACAGTGAAGTGCAATATACTGTAATGCCGTGTAGTACTGTAGTGTTATATTATAGTGTGGTTTAATATAACACTGTAGTGTTTAATATAACGGTGTAATGTAATATACTGAAGTGTAGTAGTGTTGTGTTATATAATACAGTAAAGTGTATTATACCGTATTGGAGTTTTTTAAACCTTTTCCTCTTGTGTTCTGTTCCACTTAAACTCAAAATGTCCACTCAAAGATTGTACAAGTATATGGTGAGGTTGACTTGTACATTATATTCTCAGCGTATAAAATACATATGTGGAGTACAGATTAAAATATATTTAAAATGCATCCCAAACATTGCAAATATACAAGAAACAGGTCAATTCATGCACATGGATGTCACATTTCTACAGCATATTAAATTAAAAATGATTTAAATGTGATTCCATCAGCTCTCTGATGCATCGTTTAATTAGCAGCTGAGTAACGCCTAAAAATAACTGGCAATTTGACTTACTGTCCGAATAGTGAGTTCAGATCAGTAATTAGCTTCTGAGGACACTGGCACTCAGAGCCTAAAGCTGCCCTTCCCTTGGGAGGAGGAGGCAGGGGTAAGTGAGAAATTAAATTACTTTATGTAAAGATGACCCCAAAATGCTCTCCTTGTCTCCCACCCCACTTAATCCCTCCTCCACTGATCACTGTGTAGGCAACTCATTAAACCCTCATCGCTTCTGTGCCAAAAAGAAAGGCTGATGGCCACCACGCTCCGCCATCTTGCTGATGTCATGTTCGCAGTGCAGAGACCAGGACCACAATGCACTGCTCAGCACTACCTCTCTCCCATTCTGCTGTGATCGCGATGCACTTCTCACTCAGATGTATGTGTGTATCCGTGCAGTTATGCATGTATTGTTGTAGTGAATCATATTCAAAGCCTTCATTTGAAACATTTTTTTTCAGGGATTTACTGTAGTTTCATCAATATTGTTTCTTTTAACTATACTATTTTATTAATTATATTGTCTAAGTCTGTTGAACACTGATTCAGTCTAGGGACAAAACTGGGGGGATCCAGCTGTTTGCATTGACAACGCAGGAAATGTGTAAATGTGTGTCTACAGTTGAAATGGAAATTACAGATTTAAAATATGATCTGGTTAAAGAAACATTAAATGTTTGAGAAAAAACATGTCACGAGATCGCTGTATTGTTATTTTCTATTCCTGTGCATCTCAATTACCTGTCCTACTCCAATCAGTCCCTACATTTTTGACAAAAGGCACAACCCATATTTAGAGAATATAAAAAAGAACTGAAGTTAGTGCTTATTCACTGGGACGAGGCAAGAGGTGACGGGACACTTTTACTAGATCGCTGAACTATCAGTGACTCAAGCCCATAGTTACCTCTAATCACTACATTAACTCTTATGTTCTTAATTCCGAAGATTAGGATAGAGTGCACTGTTTCACAGTATTAATTGTATTGTAGTCAAGAGCAATGTTTGTTTGTTGGCTTGTTTCTTTATTCCTGCAGTCCTTTGTCTTTTGGGCTCATCTCAGTGATTCTTTGAGTCCAGTCGATGAGCAGAACCTGCTAATAACCTTCTCCAGGTGGTGGAGAAGTGGCTCTCCTTTCTTTGCATACATTTTTGAGGGATTATTCCAGTTGCTGCCTCGGTCTCCTCAGGGTGTTGTTAAGAGATTTCCATGCCCACTTGGGTTTGTATGAAGTTCAGTTTAGCTTCTAATGGTGGCTAGGCCGAGCTGCCAGCTTCACCTCTGAGCCCCTGAACTGCGCTTTACCCTGCAGCAGTTACTGGACTTTAATTCACTCCATCCATGTGTTAATAGGTAAAACTGTTGCCTGATGACTCTGCAGCAGCAGTACAGTGTGCGATTCTTGATTCCCTATTCTCTTCCTTTGGATTAATGTCAACGAACGACACCAAGACGTGACTGAGTGCCACAGTGGCAATGCCCACAGTTTGCTTTTTCATGCCAGACAGAATCTGTCCAAGAGGAACTACCTCACCCTTTAAAGTTGGCACTCTTGTCATAAATCTATTTCTTGCATGTACCAACCCGACACAAGTGCTAACAGTTCTAAGGTAGCATGAAGCTTGTGGCCCAGTTTACAGACCCATCTAGATCTTTACACTGTGTTCACATGTGCAATTCAGATTATATGGACTGCCACTTGAGCTGCGAAGAACTGCTGTAGTGAAGGAAGACACCTGTAGCACTTCAATGAGAAATTAAACGATTGTGTTGCTAACAGTTGCTTGGCAGCTGGGTTCCCATCCTTACGTGCGCTTTAATCATGTCAAAAACTTCCCCTTGATGTGTTTGGATGTTTTGCAGTTGTTGACAAAGGAACACAAAGGGAGCTGGGAAGCTTAAGAGAAAAGTATTCTAGAAACTCTGAAGACACAGTTTAGCCCCTCACTGTTACACAAAGTATTCAGACAGACCTTCTGCTGGTCATAGGCTGGTCCAGGGGGCTACAGAGAGGTTAGTGTTTGTGATCATTCCAGCCAGTAATGTGAGTTGTTTGTTTTGTAGAAAAGTAAATTGTCACTGCCAGAATTGATGGAGTTTTATAGGGAGGGTTGAGTGCCATGTGATAATGCACAAAGTGTCACAAAGATGGGAGTGTCACAGAAGGACAACAGCATCTGAGAACTCTGCCTGGCTATTGTTTGGAGTCCTAAACCCCAGCCCATAGAACATCTCTGGGATGATCTGGACAGAGAGAGAGACTGAAGAGGCTGAGTTCTCTCATTCTTTTTGCGTTAGAAAACATGTTCTATGGAAGTACTGTATTCTTCAGTCGCCGTATCAAAGGACAATTGATGGGACTGTGGACAGCGGGACTGTGGACAGTCTTTAGGATTGTCTATACCATGAATGAAATGGGCTTGAGTTTTGTTGACTTTTTCTTCTTTAGGTCAGGCCAGGTACTAGAGCCAGCTGTAGGTGCTATTGGGAATGGTGGTGCACACTCCTGTCTCTGATATCAGGAGAATAATTGATAATTTGTATTTCAATTCTACTCAAGAGCCTGTGAGACCTGGGTAAACGCACAAAGGGAAAAACCAAACAAAAACCAGAGAGATTGCATAGAGGCAGTGACTTTGCAAATGTTGCCCGTGCAAAAGGCATGGCTGCCCACTTTCTTACTCGGCAGGTGCATTGCTGGCCTTTGTCAGGCAGGATTACGCAGCCATCGTTAGTTTAAAGCTTCCAAAATCAAATGTCCTCCGTGCTGGAAAGTGATTGCTGTCACAGTCCGCCTCCCCGACACGCGGTGGATTAGTAACAAGTCGTGAGCGACTGAGGAAAATGTGATCAATACAGGGTGTGTTTGCTGTGGTCATTCTTTCATTCATGTGATCAGTATTATTATTAATATTAGTAGGAGGAGGAGTATTGAATGTATATATATATATTATTTTATTAAGACATGTTGACCAATAATAATAATAATAATAATAATAATAAAATGAATAATAATAATAATAATAATAATAATAATAATAATAATAACAACAACAACAACATGCAAAAGAAGACTGGCTGCAGGGTGAGGAACAGACCACATACAACAGACCTGTACCATGACTGCGCATATTAACACACTTACCATGTCGTTGAGGTTCTGGAGCATTTCCTTGCCGGTGCTCCTCCGGATCTCCACCTTCCTTTGGATGTCCCCTTGCTTGTCAATGACCCGGCTCTCCGCCCTGCCGCCGCCCCGGCCCGCAGACAGCGAGTCCAGATCCAGCGTCTTGCTGTCGGTCGCGCCCTCCACCGGGCAGAACATGCCGCAGAATTTCTGCCGCGGCTTGGGGCTGCCCGAGCCCATGTTCCTGAAGAAGGCAGGCACTTCCTCGGTGGTGGACATCGTTCAAAAGATGTTGCTGCTGCTGCTGCTGCTGCTGCTGCTGCCGCCGGTGCTGCTACTGCTACAAAGCAAACACAGCTGCCGTCTCCAGTGTGGGGGGGTGCAGGTGGTCCCCCAGCTCAGTCAATACAGAACGAGAGGCGCAGTCTGGACCGGTCTGGAGCCCTGAAAGGAAAAGAGGATGAAATGCATGGGGGGAGGTCAGTGGGGGAGGCGGAGTGGTGGGGGTGGGGGGGTTGGTGAGGGAGGGGGGGGGGAATAAAGACAATAAATTAGGCTTTACAGTATACGTGAGATGTGTACAGAATCTCCAATGCGCAAGTCATTGTGATTCGACTTTTTCTGATTATGCCAGGCAGCAGCTGAAATGAAACCCCCTGTCACAGCGACAGGCGCAAGACCATCACTTGTGCTTCTAGGGGGTGTCTTTGCCGTGTCTCCGGGTTATATTTCTAAGCACTGATTTTTGTTTGTTTGTAATGAAATGCAGAATGAAACCTATTAGCGGGATCGATTCTTCTTCCTCCAGGCACTTTAGTTATTGTCCTTATTCCTCATATGGTCGCTTTCGCAGCTCTTTAGGAATCGGCTGGGTCTATAATCTGTTGCATCTAAGGCGTGGGCTAGAGACATGCCAGGACTATTGCAACACTGAAGAGGAAAGCACATGTGAGAGAGAGAGAGAGAGAGAGAGAGAGGGATGGGTGTTCATCCGGAAGTGATGCGGTGGCAGTGGTGAATACATTGTACTACCCCTGTACATTGTATTTCAGGTTTATAGTCTTTTCCCACTCAAGACATCCTGCAAATTAAGGCATTGGCAGCTTTATTATTATTATCGCCCCCCCGGGCTGCGTCTCTCTTTGCGAAGCGCAATGCTGACAAAATGAATGATGGATCTCAATAACGTGTTGTGTTGTTGTCAGTAAGCCCCCCCACCCATAAAGGCGCGGTCTCTCTAGCTGCATTGGCCAAGCGTTGAAATGAATGAACTTTTCTTTCAGAATAAATGTCAGATGTAGATTAAACTGAAACTCTGAAGATTGATTGGAAGTTGTACTACTACTACTTAATGTTAATATAATACCAATACTAATAAAACCAATGATAATCCTAATAAAAGCGTTATTATTATTTGAAAGCATGTTCTTTAATATATATACCAGTCAGTGGGACGTGGACTCAGGATGAATGAAAACTGAAGATGATACAACAATAGTATTTTTCACTGGGCGGATAGGAGGCGGACATGCGAGCCCAGGGGGGTGCTGTGAAGTACCTGACGTCAGCATCGAAAAGCATAAACGAGCACCTCAAATACTGGTAATTGTGGCCGCCTCTGAGCAGCGGCTCCCGGGGCTGGAGTTTGATCACACCGGCGCGCTGGACGGTCGTTCCGGTGCAAGATGGGCGCTGTCCCTTCAGCACCACGCAACACTGCTGAACTGGAGGAGTGTGTGTGTGTGTGTGTGTGTGTGTGAGTGTGTGTGTTACTGTGTGTGTGTGTGTTACTGTGTGTGTGTGTGTGTGAGTGTGTGTTACTGTGTGTGTGAGTGTGTTACTGTGTGTGTGTGTTACTGTGTGTGTGTGTGTGTGAGTGTGTGTTACTGTGTGTGTGAGTGTGTTACTGTGTGTGAGTGTGTGTTACTGTGTGTGTGTGTTACTGTGTGTGTGAGTGTGTTACTGTGTGTGAGTGTGTGTTACTGTGTGTGTGTGTTACTGTGTGTGTGAGTGTTACTGTGTGTGTGTGTGTTACTGTGTGTGTGTGTTACTGTGTGTGTGTGTTACTGTGTGTGTGAGTGTGTGTGTTACTGTGTGTGTGTGTTACTGTGTGTGTGTGTGTTACTGTGTGTGTGAGTGTGTGTGTTACTGTGTGTGTGTGTTACTGTGTGTGAGTGTGTGTTACTGTGTGTGTGAGTGTTACTGTGTGTGTGTGTGTGTGAGTGTGTGTTACTGTGTGTGTGAGTGTTACTGTGTGTGTGTGTGTGTGAGTGTGTTACTGTGTGTGTGTTACTGTGTGTGTGTGTTACTGTGTGTGTGTGTGTGTGAGTGTGTGTGTGAGTGTGTGTTACTGTGTGTGTGAGTGTGTTACTGTGTGTGAGTGTGTGTTACTGTGTGTGTGTGTGTTACTGTGTATGTGTGTTACTGTGTGTGTGAGTGTTACTGTGTGTGTGTGTTACTGTGTGTGTGAGTGTGTGTGTTACTGTGTGTGTGTGTATTACTGTGTGTGTGAGTGTGTGTTACTGTGTGTGTGTGTTACTGTGTGTGTGAGTGTGTTACTGTGTGTGAGTGTGTGTGTTACTGTGTGTGTGTGTGAGAGTGTGTGTTACTGTGTGTGTGTGTGTTACTGTGTGTGTGTGTGTTACTGTGTGTGAGTGTGTGTGTTACTGTGTGTGTGTGAGAGTGTGTGTTACTGTGTGTGTGAGTGTGTTACAGTGTGTGTTACTGTGTGTGTGTGTTACTGTGTGTGTGAGTGTTACTGTGTGTGTGTGTGTTACTGTGTGTGTGAGTGTGTGTTACTGTGTGTGTGTGTGTTACTGTGTGTGTGTGTTACTGTGTGTGTGTGTGAGTGTGTGTGTTACTGTGTGTGTGTTACTGTGTGTGTGAGTGTTACTGTGTGTGTGTGTGTTACTGTGTGTGAGTGTGTGTGTTACTGTGTGTGAGTGTTACTGTGTGTGTGTGTGTTACTGTGTGTGTGTGTTACTGTGTGTGTGTGTGTTACTGTGTGTGTGTGTTACTGTGTGTGTGAGTGTGTGTTACTGTGTGTGTGTTACTGTGTGTGTGTGTGTTACTGTGTGTGTGTGTTACTGTGTGTGTGAGTGTGTTACTGTGTGTGTGTGTTACTGTGTGTGTGAGTGTGTGTTACTGTGTGTGTGTGTTACTGTGTGTGAGTGTGTGTTACTGTGTGTGTGTGTTACTGTGTGTGTGAGTGTGTTACTGTGTGTGTGTGTTACTGTGTGTGTGTGTGTTACTGTGTGTGTGCGTGTGTTACTGTGTGTGTGCGTGAGTGTGAGTGAGTGTGTTACTGTGTGTGTGTGTTTCTATTTCAGTGTGTGTGAGTTTCTATTTGTGAGTGTGTGTGTGTTTCTATTTCAGTGTGTGTGTGTGTGAGTGTAAGCACACAACAATAAGCACACACACACAAACAAGAGAGAGTGAGAGAGTGTGCGTGTGCTTATTTCTTTGTCTTAGTATGGTCAGTTGTTCGTTGTAACCCGCTGCATTAGTAATAAATCACGTAATTTAACGGTTGATTGATTGAATCATAATTGAACATCACCGCGAGATGTAAAGTACTAGTAGTTATAATTTCTTAGGGTTAGGGTTATGGTTAGGGTACTAGTAGTTATAATTTCTATAAAAAAAGAGAGAGAGAATCCAAGTTGTGGAAACTGACAAGCTTTTTTCTTTTCCGGTCAATATCAATTAATTGATTCGTTTTCATGTGTATATTGGTTTCAGGGTCATATATATTTTGAACAGGAAAGCCCAATCAATAGCTCTATCCGTGGCTGGTTTCGGGTTCAACTGCACTTTAAAGCACTTGGCACTCACCATGTCTTCACAGAGCCCAGCACAGTACAATCAATCACAACTTTTTTTTTAGGAATTTTATCGATTGATGTATATTAAAATATCAATTAAAAGACATACTATCGTTATTCTTTATTTGCTATAGCTAGACAGACTATTCATGTTCACTTCAGTTTATAGTCTATTTATGACATGACAAACATTATAATACACGTGTCCTTGTCGTGCACACACACATTCTGGTTGATATCCGTTTGCACCACACGAAGAACAGAAGAGAGTGAAGAGAGAAAGAGAAGGAGAGACGGGATGGGGAGGGGTCCAGTCGCGCTGGTTTGCTCTCCACTCAGTAGGGGCTGCGAGTCAAGGCCTTGTTTCCATGGAGATGAGGTAGCCCAAAGACCTCTCTGGCCCTTTCTGAAAATAATGTCTCCCTTGGGCATTGTGTGTGTGTGTGTGTGTGTGTGTGTGTAAACAATGTGACCAATGAGACACGACCAACAGCAAGGGGGAGTGTGATTCACAACAAAGCAAAGACTGCTGACCAGTGTTGCCCTGATAAGATCGCTCTGGCCTTTCCACCGAAAACCTTGCTGTTCGGCCGACCCTTTTCTGCAGCAGGAACACGGGCCAGGCGTGTACAACACAGGCAGTGGCAGCAGAGACGGATAACTACAGTACGTGGAACAGCGGGCTCTAGTCTCTCTGTGTGTGTCCGTGTATCCGTGGCATCTACACTGAGATATAAAAGCATATTTTAATTCCTGCTGAGCGGTCTCTGCGTTAGGCCTAATTACATTTCTCTTGCTTCACATTAAAAAGAAAAGTGTATTCTATTAAATTCAGAGGCTTCATTCCTTCTGAAAGCGTGTGTGCCGGGCTGGTGGCTGGTGGCTTTGTTTTGTTACGGTGCACAATGGGTTAAGCTGGCTTGTGGCTCCCCTCTGAGCAGCACAGAAGAGAGGGGCTGAACAGGCAGGCTGGGCACAACCTGGCGCCAGCACTGGACAGAGAGAGAGAGAGAGAGAGAGAGAGAGACAAGGGGGGTCTTTAGGTCTGAATCAGCCTCCCTCCCCCCTCCCAGCCTCTCCCTAATTAAGCCCTGTTGTCTCCAGGCTGGTGCTCCTTCGGAGAGCTGGCTGGCACATCAAAGCAGGCCTGCTACTTGTGCAGAAGGGCTCTCTCTGTAAACATCTGAACACAAGTCCCGTGAAGCGTGCAGGAGCCGCCCGCGTAGCCGAGCCCTGAGCCAGTACGTGAGAGAGAGGGAGAGAAAGAAAGAAAGGAGCCTATTGAACTGGAATCTCAGAGCTTCACAGGACAAAGGATGTTTTGTTTTTATCTGCAACGTTGTGCACCTTGTTTTTGGTGTATTCCTCACGCGATGTGGTATCCTTATTCAGTGGTTTGTCTTGCCTTCCACAGAAATATACTGAGTAGAATATAAACCTCCTACTTAAAAAGAACAAACAAACAAACAATTAAGGAAGTGTGGCGGGGAATCAGTTTAGCATTGCACAGTGCTCCTAGCCCCAGGCATGTTCATCTTGCACTGTGGGTTAATACGGTTTGTGCAGCTGCGATATGCTTCCCCCCGCATGCCTGCGTTTTCATCTGTATCGATGAACGAGGCAGCCCTCCTCCCACAGAGCCACAGCCCACTGAAACACGCAGCATCACCACCGGCACCCAGGGAGTGTAAATTCAGATCCCCTTTTACCAGCCCGCCAGTCCAAGACAGTTAACATCAGCATATTGAGAGCGAACGGTCTCCCTCCGCTGCAGGCACACTCGAGTCACTCAGGAGCCTAAAAGCCGGTGCCGGTCCGAGTCCCTGTGCGCTGTTTAGACTGGGGCCCCTGGTCATCTTTCTGCATCTGTTGCAATTATATTTTTCCTCCCCAAATTTGTACGTAAACAAACAAATAAATAAAATGTCAGCACCTTTTTATTTATTTTTGGGCAGGGGGTTCAGCAAAGCTGTCCTTTCCTTGCTTTTTGAACCCCAGCTTCTCAGTGGCACCCAGGAGCTGCTTGGTAAAGAATCCTCTCGTTGTGATTGAAATGAAGTCTGAGGGTGGACAGCTGTGGGGGCCTGAGGGTGGGGTCTGCACGCTACAGCCAGGCGTCTCCACTCTGCTAACTGCTGAGGTGAGCTTTTCCCTTACACCCTGCTCTGAAATGCAAACATATAGTTTGTGCCTAAGGGATTATGGGTTATTTTGCATATCATATTAGATAAGCATTTCAGCTGAAGAAAAATGCATTCCCAAGCAACACATACATACAGAAATACACAATTAAGTCAAATGACAGATCCACCTCCCACGGTCTGCAGTGACAATCTGCATCGTCTCTCTCTCGGACACGGCCCTCTCTCCTCCTCCTCCCCCTCTCCACACCATACGGAACCTCAGCACACCTGCTGCCAGCCAATGGGATCCCGCCGAAGCCCGCAGCTCCTCCCACTGCAGTGCTTGTGATGTTGCCGTGGGTTACCAGGGCGTGGGCCGTGCGGCTCTGCTGTCGACGGCCCCTGTGAGCGAACAGACAGGGAGAGGAAGAAAACAAAGACACAGATGTGCTCTCTCTCACACGCACACACACCTCTTCAGTGGCACGGGGTGCACTCAGGGCGAGGCGGTCAGTCCTGGCAGTGCCGGTCTGCAGACGTTCCCTGTCTGTGTGGGAGAGGAGGTCAGCAGCTGGTGAGATGCTCTGACTGTGGAATGTCTACTTCCCATCATCGCTGCTGCCGGACCCAATTAAATATCCTTTGGGTCGATTCACCCACATAATTAGTGGATGACTTCCCTCAGCTTAGTCTTCTGTATTTAACTGTCACGCCCCCACCCCTACACACTCACTGACACACACTTTTCTGCTTGGAAAACCTGCTAATGGCATTCTGTGAAAATGCCGAACGCAGTGGCAACGCTCCCCATGGAGCATCCTCTTCCATTTCTGCTTCCCGTCCAGCCTGCAGCCTCGCCCTCATCCAAGACACAGGCCAGTGCTGGCCCTGGAATGCCCCACTACATCACAGCACAGTAAAGGGCCCAATGCAGATTTTTTGCACTTTGGGCTCTCAAGGACCACAACCAAGACATGTATTCGCTAAACCAAACTGAATCAGGTGGGGATTTCAAAGAGACCCCCCACCCCTCACCAGGGCCATGGCTGCCGAATTGTTTTAAACAGAGTTGGTGACTCACTGGATTTCACCGAGTCTCGGCCCTGCCCCCAGTTGTACAGTAAAGCTGCACTAATCAGATAAGGCCCCATTAGCTGGCCAGCCCAGGTCTGAGCGCCGGCCGGTGATTTAATTTGCTACCAGATGACCTGCAATGCGATCTTGCAGAGGCACAGCAACAGCAGTGGAGGAGGAGGAGGTCCGGCACACGCAGCTGCACCGAGGGAAGAGCAGGGAGGATGCTGGGAGTGATGCCTGGAAGATCTAATTTTGTGGACATTTCCAAGACAAAAGTTTGTTTCTGGGGGGGCAGTATGGATGCCTCAGCCTAGAATCTCGGAATCTGTTGTTGACTCTTAGATCATGGCTGCTTTTTGTTGATTTTTGTAAAATGTTAAAGAAGTTCCCAGCCTGATCACAACTGCCCATTCAAAGATCACCTTCAAATTCTTGTCAAAAGCATAAATAAATTGATTCTAAAATCTTCACTCTAACTTTGTCTGAGTTAGTAACTGAATAAATGACATTTCAGTGGCCTCCACACATCCAGGTTTCCTCTTCAATTTCTTTACTTCCTCTCCTTTGCTTATGCGCCAGAAACAGACAAACAACACAAGCAGAGGAGAGGCAGGCGGGGACAGACAGAGGGATCCTCACCTGCCCCCGTTCAGGAGGACAGAGCAGCAGTGCGTCCGGGATGTTCACAGCTGACTGGGGTCAGAGGCGGTGCGATGTGCAGACTGAAACACATGAATATTAATCAGCACTGCCTGTTCCCCCCCACTGAGAGAGACAAGGCAATCAGGCTAGTGCACTCTGACAACCACACACTGCCATACATCATGAACACTGACGCACACACACACGCGCACTCTTCAATACACCACGAACACTGACACACTACTATACATCATGAACACACACAAACACCTAAAATGCTAATCTAGCCCTTTGCAGGCTTGGCTACAGTGAGCCAGTAGAGGGGTCTGTGCTGAAACCAGCAGGCAGAGCCGAGACAGGCGGACGGTGGCAGTTCAGAGGCGAGGCACTGGAAGGTAGCGTTCCCTAAGAATCCTGAAAGAAAAAACCTGGAGGAACCGGGAAATACTGTTTTATTGTTTGGAGTATTTTACATTTAACAAATAAAAACAATTCAAATTTTTAATACTTATGATTAAAAACTTTTTTAAAATCAATTCTTAAAATCACTTTGTGATTTAACGAAAAACAAAATACTTAACTTCAAATAAACAAGTGCACAAAACAACAAAACAAACGTGATTAAAGCAAAACTGCTACCAACATAAAAGTCAAATACATTGAAAATAACTGAAAATGCACTGGACAAAATAAAGAAACAATTAAAAGGTAAAAATAAAAAACAAACAAAAAAGGTCCAATGCATTTAAAATTAAATCCAAAACGGACAATGTATTTGACAAAAAAATAGAACAAAACTAAACCAAAAAAACCCTAAACAATTAGTGATTTAAAAACAACTAAATCTTTAAAAACAGTTAAGATTCATTTTTAAAAGTCATTTTAAAAACAATCATTCATAAAATGGTTAAAAGATCCTGGAGGAACCGGGAAAGGGTGAAGTCTGGATCTTGAAAAAGAAAAAGAAAAAAAAAAAAGCTGTGGGGTAATCGATTCCACTCCCTGCCTCCCTGGAGAATGGTGGTGGAGCTGCCTGGGAGGGAGCTGCCATCCCAGCAGCCATTCTGCACTTACTGATGCATCCTGGGAGAATTCCTCTGCTCCTCCGGCTCCTTAAACGCCTAATGCAGTGCATTAGCTCCCCCCGCTTAGCATCTGAAAGAGCTACAGAGCAACTGAAGTGAATTACACACTTACCCAAGGCAGGAGACCTGGGGCGAGCTGCCATCCCGGCCCCCGTGAGTCACTAACAGCTTTCTGAAATGCGAAAGTGCGAAAACGCAGACAAACGGATCGCTGTTTGGGATCGCTTGCACGTCGGTATCACGGGGGAAGTGGTTTTCATTTTCTTTCAGGTGGACCTGGATTTCATTTAAACATTCACAGAGAAGCACAACAAGACACTCGAGTCGCAGGCAGTTCTTTGAGAGACTTTCTTTAATGGCACATTATGAGTAGTGCTACGCTTACATGTCTGATGATTAATTACAATATTACAAAGAGCTACCCAAAAAAAACAAGTAAACAAACAAAAACTAAAAAACTGGAAAAGCAGGAAACAATTTACTTTGGCTCAGTGAACTCCTGAAGCTTTCGGAAAAACAAAACAAAAAACCCTTCACATGATTCAGTTATTAAAATAAACACAACTAAAAAGCTTAACGATGTTAGATGTTGAACAGAGATGAACTTTGTACAGTACTTCTCACGTTGCTCAGAGTAAAAGTGCCTGGAGCTAGTGAAGATTCACTTTAAATGACCAAATCAGGGTTGTTCATTGTCGTCTCATTCGCCCAGCAGATATTCAACCCAAGCCCCGTCCACAAAGTTCATCTGACAGAATCATTCAATGACTTCAATGATTAAAAAAAACAAAAAAACAGAACGAGTGATGAACTCTCCGTTTCAAGAAAGAAAAGAAGAAGAGATCCTGTGGCCAGTTACACAAACAAACAAGTTTACCTCCTGAAGTGTCACTAGGTTTTCACGAGTGCCATAACACAATGAAGTCTACTCAATAGTTAAGGGAGAAGCTGCATTCATTTATCCTTAAGGTGTTCAAAGCAGCCGCCCACCGCCCAGATAACTGGCTTCTCATAGACCCTACAGAGAGACGCACCAGTGGAACTTCTGGTTATTTCCTTGTCGGGGTCCAGATGATGGATCCCACACGATGTGAAAAGGGGTCAGGCCACAGTCACCACGGGGGACTGGCACTACCGAGAACCCAACAACAGGACCGAGTGGACGTGCACAGCGATCGGACACCTGTCGAACAAGTAGATACATGAAAATATATCCTGTGAGCGAAAATGCCTGTGAACACGACAATAATGAGGACATGTAGCCAGACATGTGTGTGCGTGTGTGTGCGTGTGTGTGTGTGTGAGGACCTCGTAAAACAGGACTCCAATTGCTGGATTCCTGAATGTGGAGGTGGACCCACAGCAATGAAATGTTTCGATGGAAATATGTAAAAAAAAAAAAAAAAAAAAACATGACCTCCTACATGTGCTCTGCTACAGCTAGGCCGAGAAGTCACACCAGGGAGCCGGGCGCTTGGGTGATCTGCCGTTTGTTTGACCTCTCTATTATCACGTGGATAAGAATGAGAAAAACTGAATACAATTAATTTTAAAATATAGTTACGAATCTTTGAATTGTGCAAGTGCCAGGTGAGGAACGACAGGTGAAAGCACAGCGAGTGGAGGCCTTGCCACCTCCAGCCTCCACCCCCAGCCCAAATCTGCTTTGTCCTCCGCTCTCCACGTGCCAGGCTCTGTCTCCTCTAGCGGTACAGAAATACAGGTCACCATATTTACATTTATTTTTTAATCCATGCGTGTACCATGCGGTTTCGTTTCCACGATCCTTACTGCCCTTCTCGATGCAGTTGCGGCAGTTTTTCTTATAAGATTATAATTAATTTTTACACCCAAGAGCTTCTCTTTGCATTTTAGGTCTGTTTCCCACACAAAAGATGCCTGCGATGAGGTCGGATTCTTCTTTTAATCTTTTAATTTCCCCTCCCTTTAATTTAGCGAAGCCATGCGGACTGCGTTCCCATGCATCACAGCTAAATATAGACACGTACTTTGGGTTTTTAATTTATTTCGGGTTCATTTAATAAACATAACATACAAACAAACAAAAATAAGATCAATAAAACAGCCCAGTTTTGCTGCAGACAATGAAAGTCCTACCTTCACTGGGGGAAAGAGAAGTCAAACAGGGTTGGCCACTCAGACCTCCCCCACATCCCCACTTGCTATTGGACTCTTGAACTGGTCTTGAATGAACGCAAGCAAGACCACGAGACTTCCCACAATTTTTCAGTATCTTACTTTTCTTGTCCCGGACGCGGCTGTGAGCTCGCCCCTCTGGGTGTGAAAAAGCGCAGGGCACAGAGGCGTGGACAGCTACTGGACACACACGGCATGCAGGAAACCACAGGAAGAAAAGCACCATCAAAATCATACTCCACACTCAAAAAGAAGATCAAATAAAATCACGGAGGCTGCCGAGGATTTTTTTTTTAACATCCAAACCTTTCGGTTTGATTAATTGAAAGAGACACGACTGTCACGGTGACTATTTTCATTATTTTTTGTTTAAAGGATAAACACGGGGCCCTGCCCTTCAAACTCACCATTAAAGCTTTTCTTATACATCCCCCTCCCTTTCTAACTCAGCTTGTGAAAGAAAGGAATCAAACAAAACATAACAAAAAAAGAACAGAAACAAAGACACACCTCTTTGTCTCGGACCCTGTAACCCAGGCCTGACTCTCCTTCATCTCTGATCGCTACATTTCTGGCTCTGTACCTTCACAGTCGGATAAAGTGCAGCTTCTGCTACGGCTCTCCTCACAGAAGAGACACAACAGTAGTACAGCAGGCAGAGTTGCTACTGGGGGGGGTGTTCATAATAAAGAATAGAAGTGTGCAAGAAGCTGCCTAAAGTCAAACAAAGCACTGGGAGACACTGTTGAGGATGAAGCTTGTGCAACATTTTTGTATGTGCTTGTAATCACACTAAAACATCTGTCATAATACAGTTATAACATGCCTTCTTTAAAACGGATACTCTGAGAAGAGGAGAGATGGGTTAAGGGTTTTCGGGATGACCGAGGCTGGGAGAACTTGGGTCCTGCTCACTTTGCGTTTCACTAGGGAGGTCCAGTGACTGCCATGGGATTATACGCATCTAGTGGAAGTCTTTCACAGTGTCCGCCACGCGACGGCCAGCGCGCACCGCTCCAAATGCCTTTTCTTGGCCAGTTTCCTCCCAGAAATTCTCACAGTACAGGGACGCACAACTTCTCAGCACTACTTCACATGGCTGGTGTCGGACGAGCCCCAGAGACCTGCTTACACTGGAATCCTACCCGCCACCCGAATCTGAATAAGCACATTTGGAGCATAATAAATAAACTGCCAATAAAATTAAAGCAAACAGCCCCCTAGAATCTCACAAGAACATCGATCCAAGCCTGGGTTTCTCTCGTCTCTTTTCGCTCTCTCAGCAGATGAGCAGTGGATTTGGATTGATCGAGCCGGGAGTGAAAATGGCAGAACGGAGCCAAGGGTGCATCTGGGAAAACTGCACTTCTACACAAAACTGTGACTGGGATACCCTGCGCTGTGCAATGTCACTGCAGTCACAGCCAGCGTCGCTTCTGTCTCAGCTTGCCTGGTGTGACAATTCGGCCAGCTTCACCGCGGCCCGACACGCAAACTCGTGTTGCTGTAGCACAATGGAGTGCCCGTGCTTCCGGCAATACGCAAGCAATTCACACTAACCTAGCTACTGCTCTACATTCATTTAATGCCCTGACACGCCATGCTGTTTAGTCTTTTTTATATTTCTGCTCTGTTGAAAACCATCCGCTGGTCTAAAAATGCAATAATAATTTAAAAAGATCAAATAGCTGGGAGACAGCAGGAAAAACAGAAGTTAAAAAAAAAAAAACCTACAGAGGTGTGTATGTGCGTACTCTAAGTAAATACTGGGACTATATGCATCAAATGCTGATTTAAGATACTAAAACAAAACAAAAATCAATCAAGATAAATAATACTAATTTAAAAACAAAAGTTTGACCGGGGGTTATTGTGCGGTTCGTTATGAAGGGACAGACTCTCTCTGTGTCTCTGCCTGGACTCCCCGGTCGTCTCTATTCCCTCCTCTGCCCCGCCAGCGCCCCCGGCACCCCCGCACGGGACGCTTACTCCACCCGTTCACAGACAGACGGGTTCGCCTCGCTCTGGTGCTGAGCTGGGCGGGCCATCCTGTGAGATCAGACTAACTCCTCGTCCAGCAGTGTGGATTCAACTCTGAACAGTCTGAGCCCAGTGTGTGTATACTGATATGATCACCTCTGCCTCTAAAGTGCACGTCCTCCTCCACTCTTTTCCCAATTTGATCAGATTTCCAGTTTTCTGTTGTTTTGGAACTCAAATACTGCGCTGTGACTCTGGGGGCCGCTGCTGAGATGCCAAAGCGAAGCGAAGCCAGGAAAAGAAGAGAAGAGGCGATTCAACTAGCAAACACACACCCAGACACGACTAAATCACCGTCCTTTCTAATTGGCTAGTGTGTAGTCGGATAGTTTGTCATTTATAATGGGCTAGTTTCCTATGGCTGAAATCGACACGGCACAGAGATAAAGGTCTGCAATATCGTTTCAGGAGCGACTAGAGGCATTTTTCTCCGTTTTTGGTTTTAAATAAATGGCTGCAGTCAGTTTCACTTCATAGTAGTGTTTATCAAAGCATCTCTACACCACCAGTCTTCCATTTCTAAACATGTCCTTGGATTTAAGCAAAAACCCAGACACACAAGACTCGGGGGTGCAGAAAAGCAGCGATGTCAGTCCTCGGTCTCGCCTCCTCTTTAAAGAGTCGAATCGGTAAGGAGACATGTAGCAATCTGACTCGTGATTCACCTCCGCGTCACTCTGTGCTTTATCATGGGCGCGGAGAACAGGAGACCAGTGCCCTGTGTGGCGGGCTGGGGGGGGTGGGGGGTGAGGTCTGCGTGCGGGGGGGGCGAAGGGACTGGGAGTTTCTCCTCCCCTGAGTTTGTGAATGTCGGTGACAAGGAGAGCAGGAAAAACAACTGGAAATAAGAATACTTAACAAAAAATAAAATACAGAAACATGTTGCTTGAGAGAGAGAGGGAGGGAGTGACAGAGAGAGAGAGAAGTCGTCGTACAAACTGTGACATCGAACACAACTCAGTGGATCCCAGGCACGTTTCCTGTGTGTTTTTTGCACTTAGAAGGAGCTGGTGGAGGGGGTGGTCAGTCTCTTCCCAATGTAGACCCTGCAGACAGAAGATGGGGGGGTCAGCATGGGCAAGACTCGCACAGCAGTTTATTATGATGATGATGACTGTGTTGCTCTCCTATTGCCCAGCCCAGGACTCAAACTGCACGTGTGACTGTACTCTTTAAACCTTGCTATTAGCCATAATAATAACAATAATAACAGCTCAGTTTAATGATCAGCTGGCTGAGGTCAGGGGTGCTGGGCACTACAGCAGTGTCTGGGATCCAGGCCTGCAAAGACTCCCTGCCCCCTCAGCTGGCTGCACGGTGAACTGCGCCTCTCTCAGCAGCCACTTCCTCTCCTCCCTCAGTGCTCTGGTGTGTCTGAGCCACCTGTGTGTGTGCATGTGCGTGTGTGTGTGTCTGTGTGCGTGTGTGTTTTGTGTGTCTGTGTGCGTGTGCTTTTAATTCTTATACTATATACACCGATCAGCCATAACATTATGACCACCTGCCGAACATTGTGTAGGTCCCTCTTTTGCTGCCAAAACAGCCCTGACCCGTCGAGGCATGGACTCCACTAGACCTCTGAAGGTGTGCTGTGGTATCTGGCACCAAGACGTTAGCAGCAGATCCTTTAAGTCCTGTAAGTTGCGAGGTGGGACCTCCATGGATCGGACTTGTTTGTCCAGCACATCCAACACCTTGAACTCGTGATTCATCAGACCAGGCCACCTTCTTCCATTGCTCCGTGGTCCAGTTCTGATGCTCACGTGCCATTGTAGGCGTTTTCGGCAGTGGACAGGGGTCAGCATGGGCACCCTGACTGGTCTGTGGCTACGCAGCCCCATACGCAACAAACTGCGATGCACTGTTTGTTCTGACACATTTCTATCAGAACCAGCATTCACTTTTTCAGCAATTTGAGCTACAGTAGCTCGTCTGTTGGATCGGACCACACAGGCCAGCCTTTGCTCCCCATGTGTATCAATGAGCCTTGGCCGCCCATGACCCTGTCGCCGGTTCACCGCTTTTCCTTCCTTGGACCACTTTTGATAGGTACTGACCAGTGCAGACCGGGAACACCCCACAAGAGCTGCAGTTTTGGAGATGCTCTGACCCAGTCATCTAGCCATCACAATTTGGCCCTTGTCAAAGTCGCTCAGATCCTTACGCTTGCCCATTTTTCCTGCTTCTAACAAATGTTCACTTGCTGCCTAATGTATCCCACCCACTGACAGGTGCCATGATAACGAGATTATAAGTGTTATTCACTTCACCTGTCAGTGGTCATAATGTTATGGCTGATCGGTGTATATATATAGTTCATAGAGCAATGATTGTTTTTACGAAGTATAGGAATACTAAATCATTATCTGCTAATCAATGTCTTTTTCAATAATGTTACCTATTATTATAATTAGAGTGTGGTATTTCAGGGGTAGTGGCCACAACAGTTCTGCACCACAGTGCAGCGATCTTGCTGCATCACTCGAAGGCCCAGGCCTCTTAGTGAGGCTCGAGATCACCACACTGCCCTCTGGCACGCTATAGTATGTATAATATCTACCTATACAATATCAGAAGGCTTTTTCCACCATTTTTGTGTCTAAAATTATTAAATGAAAACAAAGGTCAACTGAACAGTATTTCATGAAAACAATTATCAACTAGAAACATTCAATCTCCTCACTCCTAATGAGATGCTGTAGAGTGAGTTAGTTATATTGCATTCAGGAGCTCTAATTGTATTTATTTATTCATGCAGCATTTTTAATTGAATTTCAAAATAAATCCTTGCTGTCTTGCTGGAAAGGGGGAGGGGTTGTGTGTGTATGAGGCTAACAACTTAAATAATGGTAGAACAGAAATGGCAAAATAAAAAAACAGTAAAATATGAACAAGTACATTTTAAGAGAGCACATTAAATATGATTAATATAATGTAAGGGGACACCGGCAACTATTGATCTGGCCTTTTGCGGCCTCTGTGATGTATTCACATAACAGGTCACATTGTATGTCTACACTGACACTTGTACTTTTATATAATACAGTGTGTATAAAATATATTTATATATGTATCATAAAGTATTTTACAGAAATGATTATCGCTACTTATCAAAATGGAGAGGAGGAGCTGAATCCAATCCCCCCGGACCCAGCTGTCATCAGGCATGAGCCTCACTTTAACTGGGCAGCTCCCTGGCTGCTGACCCCACTATATGGATAGGGCTAGTGTGTATATGTGTGTGTGTGTGTGTGTGTGTGTGTGTGTGTGTGTGTGTGTGTGTTTGTGTCTGTATTGTGTGTGTGTGTGTGTGTTTGTGTCTGTGTGCATCTGTGTGTGTGTGTGCGTCTGTGTGCGTGTGTGTTTGTGTGTGTGTGTGTGTGCATCTCAGTCAGCCCGGGTGCCGCTCACTCACCCAAGCCCCAGAGCCAGGATGTGGGACAGGAGCAGCGAGGGGATGAAGACCTTGAGGAACTCAGCGGAGAACACACCACCCTTCTTCATCGCCCCGGTCTTCCTCATGCTGAGCGTCACAGATCGCCTGGGGTGCCGGAAGTGAAACTCCCTGCAGGCAGGAGGGGACAGGGGACAGGGGACAGGGAGAGAATCCTTCAGAAACCATTAAGTAAATTGCAGTCTGATAAGTAAAAACATTTGGGTTTGATTGGCTTGGGTCTCCTGGCTCAGGTGTGTGAAGACGTCGCTCTGCGGAGGAGGACACTCACTTGGGGGGGATGTTCTCAGGTCGGCTGGACCAGTCCGCTACCCAGTCCGCACTTTTCTTCATGAGGATGTCGTCCTCCCTCTCCTTCTCCATCCCTTCTTCTTCAGACTGAGAGAGAGAGGGGTGAGAGGCGGGGAGAGAGAGATGGGTGGGCAAGAGGGTTAACCACAGGGCAGTGGGCAGTGATTAGTCACACAAGCCAGACGACCTTGTCCTGGTTTGTACTGTACAAGACTCTCCTCTCCATGTTGGAGGTTACAAATCAACCCATCATGTTCCCTGAATGCTGCGTTAATCTATCTGCCAGGTCCTGACCATAATTTACATCAATGGTGCATGAAAACAAAGTTTAATGTCAAACCAAACATCTTGGCCGGGGCTGGGGGCTGGATTGAGAGTCCCCAGTACAGTCAGGCCTTCGTTAACCAATCGAGGGTAGACTTGCATGGGCTTAGCTTGAGCTGTTGGGCTTGGGGTTCAGGCTGTTGTTAGGCCTTAAAATGGGGCCGGGACCATACAGATGTAGTTATAGTGAGGAGTGTGTGTTTCTCTGTCCTGCAATGCAGAGGTGTGGCTCAGAATACTGTTTGGGCTTTAGGCGAATTAACTGCCATATCTGTATGAAATGAAGACTTGGGGGTTTCAGAAACAATGCATAATAAAAGTGATGTGTCTGGGTGCGTATCAGACGGAGCCGGGTGTGGGGAGCGTACCTGCATGCTGCCGCTGTCTCTGCCGCTGTGCATCTCCACGTCGAAGGTGATCTGTCCCTCGTCCTGAGGACTGTGGGGCCGGGGAGGGCTGGGAAGAGATGACACAGAGATCAGCCCCCGCACAGCCAACACTCTTCCAGTGCGCCAAGCTGCAGGACTCCAATCCCACCAGCACTTTTTTAATTGCTCGATTGACCCATAATTGATTAATCACCTAGATTCAGTGAACGCTATTGGAGCCAGTGACTTGTAATGGGGAGGTCTGCAGCAGGGCAGGGCAGCGAGCTTTGCGGTGTCATCCACGCCTCGTAATGTCACATGGGGGGTCTTAATCAAATGTTTTTTTTAAATAAAACTCAGGGTTGGGTGCTGATTTTTTATTTTCTTTCTTCTCTTAGAAGGTGGAAAAAATGTAGAACAGGCATTCATCCCTGGGCACACAGCCCTGAAGGGTGTGGAGGGGAAGTACAAAGAAAAAATGAAATAAAAAACACCTTTTTATAGACGCGGTGACGCCTCGCAACACTAGAGAAAAAGCAACAGCCATACTTAACTTGATTAGCTCTGTCTGCTAATTTGTATGTAAATATCCCATACCATGTAGAGTGGGATCAGTTAAAGCTACACAGTGCAGCAGGCAGGAAACTAACCCTGCCAGTCTATAATATATGAGACTCATACACACTCAGATATTCTTATTGGCATGTACTGTGTTCATGAGTAAACTGGAAGGAAAGGTTACTATCACCAAAGCTTCAGCAATGTAAGGGTTAAAACTGGGCCTGGTTTTATAATTATGATAATTATAATAATTTATTTCTTAGACGACACCCTGATCCAGGGCGACTTGCAGGTTCCACAAGAAACAGTCCTGAGCAGCAAATACAATAACAAACAAGCATTTCATTTTCTGTTTCATAGAAATAAAAACCCACGTTTTCCAGTCCACAGTGTGTGTGCGTGTGTGTGTGTGTGTGTGTATGAGAGCTTTTATGTGTGAGAGCGTGTGTGAAGTCAGGCCCCTCTAAAACCAGGGCAGCCTGCGAGTTACGGGGTCAGGGAGTCTGTGCAGATAAGGCTCGAGTTATTAGAGCAGCAGGAAGCAGTTCAGTGGGGTTCAGAGCTGCGAACACAGAGATAGGCGGTGTATCATTAACCAACTTCGGCAAATCTGTTGTCTTTATTTACTGTTGAACCTGCTGCACTTCAGATAAGTGTTTCTGTGCAACTTAAAGAGACGAAAAAAAGGAAAAGAGAAGAGAAGCTAATGCTATAGAGAGCTTTATGATCTGAGGTCTGCCCATCGCTGCACCACCCCGGCCTCACAACCCCACAGCGCCATTCCCACCGCCCGCTCTGTCCATCCCCCCTCACCTGTCGCAGGAGGAGCTGCTCTGGCTGGACTCGTGCTGGGCGTCCAGCAGGATCTTCTCCATGTCCCCATTGTGGATGGAGGACGAGGACGGCACGTGCTCCAGCCCACCCCCGCCCTGCTCTGCCTCCAGTTCGCCCGTCTCTCCCTCGTTCCCGTTGCCCCCAGCGATGACACCCAGGGGTGGCAGCAGGGGGTCTGTGGTGGCGGGGGTGGGGGCAGGTGCGGTCGCAGCCCCAGTGTTCCCGTTCATCTCCAGCTCCACCCAGGACCCTGCGGCGGCGAGAGCGTGAGTTAGAGCTGTGAAGAGGCGCCGTGAAGCACTTCTGGGTCACAACAGTGTGTGTGTGTGTATGTGTGTGTGTGTGTTGGGGGGGACCCCTCAGCCAAACAATCACCAGATGGGAGCCTACTAAAGCAGTACTTCCCAACCCTGTGTCCCGAGGGAGCCCCAGTCTCCTTAACCGAACCCTTATTTGATCTTGTGATCCCCTTACTTCAGTTATTATGGTCAGTTATTTTCAGCTCTTAAACAAGGGAAGATTGGTTAGGTCAGTAGGTGACCAGAACCAGGGCACTGGGAGGGATGGAGGGACGTGAATAGCCCCATCAAAGTGAACAGTAAAACTTACAAAGTGAACAGAGAAAATTAAAAAATACAGCAACAAACAACTTTGTACATCACTTACTACTAACTCTCGTCCAGGCTGGGGGTTCACTGTACCGAGTGTGACTACTGAGATCGACTAAACACTTCGGGGTACACACTTCAATGAACAATGACCCCACTTTCAAAAAGGGAAGAGAGGGAAGGTGTGTGAGAGAGACGGAGACATCGAGAAAGCGTGTGTCAGAGAAGAGTGGTGCGGAGCAGGACCCAGGGAGTCTCGGTGAGCGCTTGGCGTACGCAAAAACCCTGTGACTGCAACCGCCGTCCTCCCTCTAATTAGTATACGGCCGCTGTTATCTGTGCCGTGACGCGGGGACAGCATGTTCAGCCCAGTGTTAACAGCAGCGGAACAAGGCCCTGGAATGTTATCTCGGCCTCTGAAAACAACAATTACACTGTTCTGCTCGAAAGCTGCTGGGATAGATGGGGGGGGAGGGGTGTAGTGGTGGGAAGGCAAACATTTAAGCAGCAAGGCAAATCTTTACATTAGATTAATTTATCAAACAAAACGTCTAATAAAAGGCTCACTGGTAGACCTTTTACCTTTTGAAATTCTAATACAGTCATCTAGGCCTAATTGCAGCCCTCTGTGGGGAAAAAAGTGCCCCAAACATTGCCCTTAAACAAACAAACAGTGCTCGGCAAAGATCTGAACCAAGAGAGGAATCTGGAAGCCCCTATTGTCCAACAGCAGGCGAATCGTCGCATGCAAAATGTCCAATGTATCATTGGTTAAACATTAGCGTCCACCCTGACCTAGCAGATAAGATAGATCCGGACCCAGCGCTGTCTCACGGGATGTTTTCCTTTGAGACCCCTATGCTCCGGCTCCCGTGATCCTGTAAGAGACCCCATTGTCTCTGCGGTCATCCACGCAAATAAGTTGCCATGACACTCTAATGCAGAACATTCCACACTGCAGGGACATCCTGTTTTTTATTGTTTTTCCCCCCACCGGCAAAATTAATGCATCCATTTCTCTATTTAAAACCAATGACAGTACCAGTGGCTCTTGCTTTCCGTGACCCCCAAGGAAACAACAGTTTTTTTTATTAACAGGGGAAGGGACAGAGAAACCGTCCACATTCTAACACTCTGTAACGGAGCTGCGTATGTAACCAAGCATTTGAACTGCGTTTTCTGATTACTTTTTCCAAGATGATCCATTAGAAACATAACAAAAAAGCAGTCGGTTATAAAAGTACAAGGGACTGTGAAAGAGTTAGCATTAATGCACAGGCAAATGCAATTAATGTTGACGAAAACAATACAGATGGTGAACACAGCAGAGACTCATGCAAAGTGATACAGGGTTGGACACTGTTGTAATCTACATGACAGCAGCGGGATTCTTGTTTGTTCAGGCTGCTTACAACTGCAGACAGCTGGGACTGTTACGTAACACGCTCTCCCAGGGAAGGAGCAGGTCACCCCCAGAGCCCGTTAGATCGCCACAAATGCCTAGAAACCTGATTAATATTACACAACCGCAGCCTGGCCAAAAATAAAACTGATACAAAACAAACAGAGGGAGAAGTAAACATCTACTGCTGCAGATGTAAGAAGTGAAAGCAAAAGTCACCCGGTGTGGAGTGGCTCTGTGGTGTGGCTCTGCGGCGTGGGCCTCAGAGATAACTGCACAAATTTGGCACACTGGCCGACGAACGCAAAACCTGCACGTCTCTGTTGGGGCGTCAGTGTGCGGAGGTGATCCCCACAGCCAGGGCAATGCTGGGAAACCTCTGAGGCTTGGGGGTCTGCCAAGGCTTGGGCTATAGGGCGTGGACTGGCTACAGACTCACACAGTTGTGTTACTGTTCGTAATGGACTGAGATTGGGGTTTTAATGAGCATGCAGCCCATTGGTACTGTAAGTACAGTTCTGGACCTCTCTAGCATGCACCAAATCTCTGGGTTGACTTTGCAATCGGTATGCAATCCTCCAGACGCTCTGCATCTACGTCTACCAGCCTTTCTCAAGCCTCCACTACATTTGAACGCGTGCATGCGTCTTGGATTTGTAAATGGTGCCGGTGATTTGGGCTGGTTATGATTGCAAAGCGAACTGCAGCCTTGACTTGAAAACTTGGGGAGACACAGGACACTACAGTCATGTTGGACAAGTCCCTAGTCCTGCATGGTCACTATCCTACAGGCTTGGAGGTCTCTTTTCCACCGAAACGGCCTGGAAACAGAGCTGAACTAAGTGAGAATTTGATGTTGGCTGGTCGGAGTTTTATAGATGGTCTGCCTGTGTTTTTCCTGTCTGCTAATCCCCTCTGGCCCACATCCCTGGTGCGTCCTGCTCCCAGCATCACAGAGGACACAAAAGGAATGACAGATTTCAGCACATTGCTAAAAGCACCCCCCCACACACTGTTTGACCCTACACGGGCTGGGCTGGCCTGAATAGCCCCATCACAGTGAACAGTGAAACTAACAAATACAGCAACAAACAACTCTGTACATCACTTACTACTAAAATAAATACATTCATAAAGTACACCATTGAAAGCGACACAGAAAAAGAGAGAGACAGAGAGTGCAAAATGGAGAGAAAGGGAGTGAGAGGGAGAAACAGAGAGAGGGAGTGAATCAAGCTCCACACCAGTGCAACAATTCTGAAAACATGCTTTATGCAACAGAGGAGGGATTACACTGACACTGCCAGCATGTGCTTCCAGGCTCAGCCATAACACATTTCCACTGCACATGGATGGCAACCTTATGTAACTCTTACGAGCCGCTGCACATTGCACTCCTCCTCCTCTGTCTCTCTCTAGCACTAAGTCACAGTGCAGTGTACCTTAGAGAGAAAGAAATATCTAAACCTCAATATTTCTTATTTGTATCCATTTATTTTTATTTTATGCACTACTGCCACTATGTACCCACACAACATCAGTACCATCACTTTGTTGCCATTAATATAAATATCACAGCATCCTTAAATAATTAATCGTAACTGATCTTCAACCTGCTCCTTTCCTGCGAGGCAGAGCGGGGTTGTGGTTTTAATCTGCTGCCGCCTGTTTAGTCCACAGATGTACGGTTTGTGTTCTCCCAATCACACCAAAAGTAAGATAGCACCAACTGGGCACTTTTCATACAAGAAGAAATAATGTATTGAATCCCAGACTTACTTCTAGTACTTCTCTCTAACGATTATAAAAAAAAAAAAAAAAAAAAAAAAAAAAAAACAGACACAAACCTACACAAAAAGCATCTAAGGGCACACACAAGACTTAGTGTTTGAAAGTGTGGAAACAACTCTACAGGACACTTTGAAACCGGTGATTATAGGCATGCCACGACTTGTTTCTGGGGCAGAAAGGGTTGCAGGGAAGTGGGGGTAGGTAATCTGGGAAACAGATAATTAGTCACAAAGTCCTCTTAAGTATTTTCTTTCTGTTGTAGAAGAGCATGGAGATTGTGGCCCAGTGTGACACAAGTAGGGACAGATGCCAACACAAGAGACGTGTCAGATCCCACAGCACACTGGCATTAGGTCATCTATCTGCTCACTGCCCAAGTATTGCGTGTGTCAACAATGTCTACAGAAATAGGAGCAGCAAAATAAGAGTTTGCATTTCTCTAACCCCCCCCCCCCCAACACACACACATTATTTTTTCTATTAATATCCTATTATTTAAAATAATCATACAAAAAATGCAATAAAGTAAATAAAGGCAGCGACAGGAAGGCAGTGTTGGTGATCATGTTGAGCTGGGTTTCTGCATGGCCGTATCACACCATTCACAATTGCATTAATAATGTTTATTCACACGTTTTTATATACTGGATAAACATGGTCGAGATCGGGCTCTGGTAGCCGATAAGCCCACTTTCCCAGTGCAGAAAAACACAGAAACAATGATTACATATGGCTACCCTGTTAGTTTTATTTTATTTCTTTGGCCGCTTTAGCGAGCAGCCCCGGACCGCCACCCAGATGGGCGATTAGCTGTTTTTTTGACAACACAAAGCGTCATAAAATTTGAGCGCTGAAATTCACCCAATTCACCCTCTCCTCCTTCCTCAAAACTGACGACATTTATCGTTGAGGGTGTAAACGTGGGTGTTTTATCCACACCCCGTCTGATAAATACAAATAAATAACAATAATAATCAATAAAAGTGTTATTTATGAACGGGCCCCCTCCCATTTTCTCTCTTCGATTCTGTCCCAGCCTTGTTGACATCAAGACAGACCCGCCCCCCCGCACAGCTGACTAGCCTCTCGCTGCTCTCGCTGCTCTCCCGATTGGCCAGAGCCCTGTCCATCACGACCTCGGGCAAGGCACACCACGCCCTTCCGCCCGCCCCCCGGAGTCCTCGGCGCTGCCATTGGACCGGACCCCTGTCAATCGCTGACGTCACTCCCCTTCCCCGCCCAGATTCACCCAAAGGAAATTCCGTTGCCTGAGCGCAGGGGAAAGGCAGCCCGTTTTCTCTGCCTCGGCTCTCAAAGTCCGGGGCTTCGTGCGGCTCTCAAGCCAGACTACGCGAGCGCTTGGCGGGCGCTGAGCGATGGCGCCCCGAGGAGGCGAGGGCGCCGGGCCGCGGCCGTGTCTTACCGTTGAGCCCCAGCTCGTCGTTGCTGTCGCGCGGGTGGGCGGCGGACATCGTGACTGCAGCGCGCGCTCGTCCGACTGTGCACAGGCGCGCGGGAGGGCGGGGCGTGCGCGCGGCCCCGGCTGAACCCGTGACGTCAGAGCAGCGTGTGTGTCCGTGCCAGTGCCCCCCCCCGGCTTGGTAGCCGCCACCCTTTCCAAACTCCGGTTTCTGTATTGCATCTGCATCGCGTTCTGCGATACTGTACTGCGGCTCGCAGCGTGCAAGTAACTGCATGCATTGTTACATATGATATATTGTGCTGTTTTTATTCCATTGCAAAACATGTATAAAATGACTCAGAAAGCACACTTTTGCTAATTATAATCACCCTCCTGATTCAGTCTAATGCAGTGGTTGTCAACCCTGGTCCTGGAGGACCCCTACCCTGCTGGTTTTTGTTCCAACTGAGCTCTCAATTACTTAATTGAACCCTTAATTTAAGTAATTTGGTTTGACTCTTTAAATTGTGTAACTGATAAAAAGTTGGTTCCTTAATATTTTCCATATACAATTAAAACCCCTACTGTTAAAAATAAGGCTCTGATTTAGGAAATGATTAGTTCAGTTAAGGGTTCGATTATGTAATTGAGAGTTCGGTTGGAACAAAAACCAGCAGGGTAGCGGGTCCACAGGACCAGGGTTGAGAACCACTGACAGGGTTCCCACACCTTCTTAAACATCAAATTCAAGGACTTTTCAAGGACTTTCCAGGCCCAATTAGCTAAAATTCAAGGACCCAACACAGCATAGTTTGAGACACGGATCAAGGTTAATTACTGTTACAACACTGAATTGTTTGATAATGAGACTAGCAGGCTTTACAGAAGCTCACAGACAGCAATTAAAAAGATAGAGGCTTGAAATAAAAAGTAAAAAAAAAAACTTTCAAGGCCTTGATTTTTTTCTCTCAAATTCACAAACTTTCAAGGATTTCAAGGCCCCGTGGGAACCCTGCACTGATCTAATATGATCACAGCTTTGGTTACAAAAGTGAACAATACTAACACTAACCTAACTACCACTAGTAATAATTAAACCATAAAATACTGATACCAAGTTTAAATTGATCTAGTTACCTTTCTGTGGAGGGTTAGTGCTTTGTGACTGTTTGGAAATCTGGTTTGTAAATGTGATCACTAACCTGTATGTGCTTTGTTCAAATATGAGACACTGCTCTCACCAATTACAGTTTGATAACCCCAAGTTAAACCTTTTATTAAATTTTAATGATGCTTTCCCTTACCGAGACTTGAATGCCTCAATCATTGAAAGAACCACGTACAGACATTCACAAAGAACCCACTCAGGTGCCACTTGTATTCATTTGTTTATTTATTTATTTATTTATTATTTTATTATAAACTTAGAATCATCACATTCTTTCTTTTTACTTGAATTCCCTCCACAAATTTGGAGCCCCCCCCACCCAGTGAGTCACGTTACAATCGGATTCCACCGAGAGAAAGCAGGAAGGTCCATCAAAATCACTGCACTACCCGGCCTCTCACCCACACCCATTGCAAAACCAGTGTATAATGCCAGTGCCACAGTACAAAAACACTTTCACAAACAGCACAGTGTGTTTGCATAAACAGAGGAAGAAAATAAATAAACACTCAACGCAGCAGAAGATTGAAACTGGTGTGCAGTGCTTTTTAAACCCAATAAAACCCAAATTCATTTCATTTGTAGTTATATATCATTACAGAGACAAGGGCTGGACAAGTCTGGAAACCGAGGTAGATTGAAGAAAGAAAAAAATCCAAGAGACTAATTTCCAGGACTAAATTGGTCGTTTTTGCTTTATTCAGTAGTACAGTGTTGTATTTCTTTATTATTTTAAAAATTATTATTAACCCTTCTGTTCTGGTGCCAGAGGCAAATTAGAAGGAGATTACAGTCAAAGATGTTCAAACAGCTCTTGAGATTAACCAACACAGATCACTCAGGTCTTGGGAGCCAAAAAGCAAAGTAATACACTTATTTATATACAATGTATAAAAACAAAAAGTACCCTAATGGGCACTGTGAGCATCTAGAGTCTTCCCCTCTGGTCCTGGCTGACAAATATGAGGGGCCTGCTGCATAAAACACACTCGTGAAGTTTCCTTCTCAGGTGTTTCTTGAGTTTCAGGGTGTTGCACAGAGAACCACTGAAGTCAACACACCTGTAATTGGAACAGCTGCTGTATTTATTACTTAAGTTATAGAGTGCTTAAGATGTCTTATGCAACTGGGCCTCATGTTTCCCCAATTAATCTATCTGATATTTCCTTCAACTAAAAATAAACCAGCATCTCTGGACTACAGCCACCCCCCACGAACCAGGGCCGAGCAGCCCCAGCCACTGCAGGTCAACAAGCTCCAATGAATCTGGTTTCCTTGGCTCTTGAAATCAGCGCCTATGGACCACGGACTGCTGCTAGCTCGGAACGGTAGGCCAGAAGATCCCGGGAGCTCCCCAGGGACCCAGGGCTGATCACCTCCGAGATCTCAGATGTAGGTCAAGATCCCATGACCCCAGCAAGCCAGGTTCCATAGACAGTCCGGTTTCGGTTTCAGTGGAGGAACGGAGAGGTGGTCTGGGTTGAGAATTTAGAAGCCCCGTCCTAAGGGCTGGAGTCTAGGGGACGGATGAGGGTTTGTCAGGTAGAGTGACTCCTGTCAGTCCCGTCGCTGTGCTGAGGGGCAGGACACGGAGAGGGGAGGGTGTTTTCCGTTGGACTGTGGGCCACCCACAGGTCCTCTTTTCATTGGATAGGAGGTGTGGCCAGCCCTGGTGAATGTGAAGGAAGTGAAATGGGGAGATGGGGGGGTGGCAGGATTGATGCATGAGGACTGGAGCTGGAGAGGCGGGTAGATTTATAGAGCTGCACCCATGTGGCAGAAGACGACGAGAACCTTAATTCTTCTACTGGGTTCAGTTCTGTTCTGTTCCAGGGCTTGTTGGCAATCCAGTCAGTGCTTTTATTTTGGGACTAAGATGTGCAGTTCATCTGAAAGGGAGTGCTGCAGATGCCTACAGCTGCCCTAGATGTATAAAAGGTTGTGTTCACCAAGCTCTTCCTCCAGGTTTCCAGTCTGCACCAGCTTACGTTTCGGTCAACAGAACCCGGAATAATAATTTTAAAAACCGTAGCGTTTGGAACTTATTTTAAGCAACTCTCAAGCTCAGGAGGGGACATTCTCAAGAAAGCACTGACACAGACACCATGGCATCTGACACATCGTACAGATCTACACAATCACGGTCCCACAAAAATGTGTTGCCACTGTTGGCCAGAGCTCAACTGAAGCGAAAATAATGAACTCTCTTTTCCCGACAGTGATACAGAATCACGTATTGCAAAATGAAGAACGTCTTTAGATAATGGATCATAAAGTGGAAAATCAGAATGTAAGAATCTCATTCAGGACAGAATTATATATATAAAAAAAAAAGAAATTAAACCGTGAAACAAATGTTTACTGTGCAAATCAATCTAGAGTTTTTGCAATGAATTTAAAGACAAACAAAAAACACCTATAATCATAAAACTATAGTTGATTTTACAGACTTACAGTGCACCTGACCATCCCAGTTTCACTTCTTTGAGCCTCAGAAAACACTATACATGTACACCGAGCCCTGCCATAATACAATGAGCACCCCCCACAACAATCCATAATGCATGCCCATGGTGTCCACACAGCATCAGCCCTCTACAACGCCAGACAATGCTGGGTTTGTGCATGCTCCATTTTGTGCTTGGTGTAATGTTGTGTACGTATTAAAGGGTGTCAAAGATACGCGTTTAATGGCAGGATGTCTATGTGGATGCACACATACACACACAAATACCTGCACCCTACTTTGCAATTTGTGACAACATAACACTGCACACTACTTACATCTCCACATTCTGTGAATGCAAATTAAAAAAGCAAGCCAACACAAAAAAAGAGCGGTGGGCACATGAGACATTCAAGAGCCTGGCACAGGGTATGCATTCCTCCCCTCTCCTCCTCTTGCCACCCCCTATCCTGAAAACAAAACTAAACAACTCTCAGGGCAGAGACGAGTGTGGGGTGGATAATACCTAGAAGGAGGGCTACAGCTAACACAACCCGACAAACCACGTTGCAAAGCATCAAGACTAGGGGAAGGTGCGAGAGAGAGAGAGAGAGAGAGAGAGAGAGAGAAGGAAGAGAGGGGGAAGCCGAGAGGTGACGGGTATCAGATTTCACGGAGAGCCTGCACGCAACCCAAATACACAGTGATAAAAAACAAAAAATGATTATGGCACAAAAGATGAAGAACCCTCCCCTCCACCTTCCCCTCCATGCTCCATTTAGAAAAAGAATGATAGAAGAAAGAGGAATATAAAACAAAAACAAAAGGGCACATGGAGAAGACTATGGGTTTCTAAGGTTTTGTAAAAAAAGTTTTAATTAAGATTGGTTCAATATTTTCGTTTTGGAGTTTGGATCCTGCTTCTAGTTCTAGCGTTGTGGTTCTAGTTTGGGCACCTTCGCTCGGGCTGCGGGAGGCAGAGGGCGGGGAAGGGAGAGAGAGGGAAGGAGGGAGGTGAGTGTGTGTGTGTGTGTGTGTGAGTGGGGGGCAGGGGAATTGACATGTTTTGCACATGTGTGTGCGTGTGCGTGCGTGTTTGTCTTTTGGATGGGGAGAAGGCAGGTGTGGTGGTAGTGGGCAGTGGGGAGGGCAAGGGGTAGTGTCTGTGTTGTTGTCGTCATCATCATCGTTGTCGTCATTTTTTTGTTTTGGGTTTATTTTATCTTAATTTTTTTTTTTTTTTTTTTTTTAACTCTTTGTGGGGATTTCTCAGTTCAGTTTATTTTATCCTGGAATATGTATAAGTTGTTGGTGGTGGCCACTGCGATGATGTTGTCTTGGGGGTGCCAGGCGGTGTGGAGGATCTTCTTGTTAAAGTCCAGGCTGTCCACGCTGATCTCGTCCTTCTTGCGCTTGCCGCCCGCGCACACTTTGCGGGGCTTGAGCACCGAGCGGGGCTTGCTGCTCTCGCGGGACGCCTCCAGTGTCACGTCCTTCCTCTGGCCGCGGTCAAACATCCGGAAAAAGTTGTTGTAGGAGCCCGTCATCACCACACTGCCGGGGGGAGAGGGGGAGAGAGAGAGAGAGAGAGAGAGAGAGAGAATGAGACAGATTTCTCAGCCCGATTGTGGTGTGGTCAGGGCTTATTGCTGGAGGCTGGGGTGGGGTTTCCTGATCAGAACTGTAACCTCAGCAGAAAGTGCATCTCAGGGCACAACGGGGGTAAAGGGACTGGAAATAATGAACAAAACGCATAAATAAGTGGACACCACCCAATGCAAACTTTAGATCTCTGTGTCTGTGTGTGTCCCACTATCTGTCCGTCTCTCTCCTGCAACAATGCTACTGACTAAGAGACCTCCCTCCACCCCAAACACCACTCCCACTCCCATGCCCTGGCCCGACAACCCTCCCCTCCCCCAGGGACTTAATCCCACTCGCACGCACGCACACTGCTTGGCGGAGATAAAGAGCCACAGTGATACGGTCTCTCCAGAGCCCAGTGTGCACTGCTGATATTAAACCTGAGCAGCCAAACAAGTCCAGGGAAGCTCCCTTAGCCAAATCAACACCTCAGGAGCCAATAAACTGTCAGCCAATAGGCCACGTGACCCGTTTCACACCCTAGGGGCACCTCTCAGGGCAGTCAGAAAACGCTTCATGCTAGAAGTTAATACCTGCTTATCCTGCCAAAGAGAAATAAATAAATCAAATTAAAAATAAGAAGCTGGAAGAGTCACACAAAACTTTGTTCTAATTTAGGCGATCAAATGCAAATTCAATGCTGGGTTTCTTAGTTTATTTCTCAGCATGGGGTGACTGCTTTTCATCTTTTAATACAAATGAACCCTTTTGTAAATATGACCATGTGTGTCTCTTGGGCAAAGCAGCCAATTCCAGCTACTTTATTTTTGTTCAATTGTTTCTCTCTCTTTTTTTTTTTTATGCAAACAAAAACACACATCCACCAGATCAGTGGAAGCTGTTGGCGTCTCACTTCTTGAAAGCGGCTGTGAATCGGCCAATGCTCTGCCCGAGTGGGGAGCCACTAGATTCTGCCCAGTGTATTGAACGAGTATTCTCCCACTCTCCGGGTTAACTGATCTTTCAGCTTTAAAAATTATATTCCGTTCGGATTTCAGAAAAGGCAAAGTTTCCAGAGAAAAGACCACAGCAAAGAAGGGCAACAAGTCCGTCAGTCTTACCTGTCGTTTCCATTCCAGCAGCACTCGAACTTGTCGAAGATGCAGTCATTCTCGTACAGTGAGCACAGCTTACTCCTGAGGTATTCATGGACCTGGGGGTGAGAGCATTTACATCAGTGTTGAATGAGATGAACATTGGAGCAACAAACCCAAACTGCCTACAAACTGCAGATTTAGTTCTTATTTTAGAGCAACGGCAAAACTCAAAATGGCCGCCCCTATCTCCCTGCCCCGGGAGAACACGGTCGGCTTATTTTGCAAGACGGACACGTTCACACTCTAGAGGAAAACATGAAATAGCTTTTTCATCGAAGTGACAGAGGTCCCAGACCACAGACCTTCAATTACGAGGGGCACCAGAGCCATGGAAAAGAGGGGAGGGAAAAGAATCTCCAAACCCCAGATCGAGCCGCTCCCTTTCCAGACTACGGCCCGGACAAAAATCACGGCTTGGACCGATCCGTGATACACTTGTACCCGACCGGGGTTTGTTCTACTGTCAGAGGTCACTTTCTACTGCTGGCAAATAGGCCCTCAGGGCGGAGCTGTTCTGGTCTAGGCCTCGGTTATTCCTCTACCGTGCCAGTCTGGTCCTTGGGCTCCCCCTGCTGGCCTTGAGCACGTAGAAAACCCCATGCAGGGGCAAGAGCTCCATCTCTCCTTCCCTTCACTCTGCCTCTCTCCATCCTTTCCACCTCTCTCCCCCCAAAACCTTCACTCCCCTGTGTCCGCTCTTGCCTCCCTTCCTCCCACTGCTCCTCACTTCTACAACCACCCTCTCCCCTCGCTGCCCCCTCCCAGTCCCCCACCCCTCTCCTGACCTGGTACGTCTCCACCGGCCGGGTCTCCATGTTGAGGTCCCAGATCTTGACGGACAGGTAGTCTCTGGTCATCATGTAGCGGCCGCTGTGGCTGAACTTGACGTCGGAGATGGACGAGATGATTTCCGAGAAGAACGACCGGTTGCTGGGGTCCTCCGGCTCCTCAAACACTGCCACGGGGGGGAAGCAAGCAAACAAAGTGAAACGCGATTCGGAAACGGGTCTCTCTGACCTACAAACACCGAAGCGGCTCGTTTATTTTGCGCTTCGCTGCAAGAGGAAGCGGTACTGACGTTTGGAGTGCTTGTCGCAGAGCGCCGAGGCCCGCATGTCGCACAGCCGGATGGTGCCCTTGCTGCTGCTGTACACGAAAGTGTTGCACTGGTTGGGGTGGAACTCGGCCGCTGTGATCACCTCCGTCAGCTCCTCCATGTTGGCCGGCTTGATGTCCACGATGTCTGAGGGGCGGGGGGGGTCAAGGGCAAACCGGAGCGGACAGACAGAGGGACAGACGGGAGACGGCTAAGCGCACTCGCACACGCAGGAGCGCGCACACACGGCCGAAGAGGCCCCGGCCTACAGTCTGGTGCCGATGTGGAGGATACTGAAGCTGCGGTCGGTGATCTCCAGGTGCCAGAGGTTGATGCGCAGGTCGTCGGCGGACAGGTACGTCTCGTAGTCCGAGTTCACGGAGATGGAGTTGATGTGGTAGGTATGTGCGTTGGCGAAGACGCGCCGGGGGCTGGCCTCCACCATCAGGTCCATGGGCCGGAACACTGGGACCTGGCGGGGGCAGGGGGTTAATAGCGAGACTCGCACGTGGACAGAGATAAAAACAGTTTTTCCTCTCCCTCTCCCTACCCTTAGTGTTGTGAGCGCAGAGTGGTCTCGTATCCGGCCGTCCTCCTCCTTCAGGTTGTACCCCTCTGGCCTCTTGTCTCGTTCACTGATCTTCCACAGTTTGATTGTTTTATCTGCAAAACACGCCGTTTCTCTTAAGTTACTCAGCAAACACCCTTCAGTTTAGGCAGTGTAGGCCTATATGGTTTAATTACTAAGATGCGGCGTTCTACAGACAGACACAGACACCACTTACAAAAACAGAGGAAAACTAAATCCTGCACAAATTCTACGAAACTAAAACGAAGGATTCAAATTCTGACAGCAAATGTAGATCAAAATAAGACCGCATCCCTGGACCGGGCCGAGTCGAGTCAGGTGAGCACAGTATGAGGAAGGCCTCAACACCCTTGTAGACCGAGACCCAGAGTCCACAGTATTCTCCGTCTGCTCCACTAGGACTAGAAAACAGCCAAAGCCGATTAAGTGGACCCTGCTGGGCAGAGAGCGCTGGCTCCCCGGGCGGCTGGACTCATAAGACAATGACTTGAGGATGAAGGATGGAGGAAGGAGTGCCGACAGGAAGAACCTAACTGATTATCTTTGTTCTGCTTCTTGCACATCCTCAACGGGTCAGACTGTAATGGCGGATCACTTCCTTGACTCTGGAATCCTTGGGGAGGGGATTTACGGAAATGAGAGCATGGGACACAAACGCCTTCTCTCCTCCTGTGGCACTTGAACCGAGTCATCACGTACTCATTCAATTACATCTTGGCATGATTCGCTCACCGTTTGTGGACAACAGGAACTGCGCGGCGTTCTTCTGGGGCAACCATCGGATCTTGTTGATTTTCTCCTCGATCTCTAAACTCTTCAGGTAGTCGAACTCCGGCTCGTGGCTCTGGAACGTGCTGTAAACATTGTACTCCCCCCGGCACTGGGGCTGGCTCTTGTTCTGAGAGCGACGGAGAGGGAGAGTGAGGGAGAGGAAGAGTGCAGGGGATAGAGAGCGAGAGAGAGTGAACTACACAGGAAGCACTGAGGGGTGAACCAGAGCGAGAGCAACAGAGAAGCCAAGGGGAGATATCGGGGGGGGGGGGTGCTGCACGGAGATTAAAGGGAGTGGTAGGGAACACCTCTGACCTCTGGCTCCTGCTGGAAGATGACCACTCGGCCGCCTTTGTCCCCCGTGGCGAGTAGCTCCCCCGAGTGATTGAACTCAACCGTAGAGATGATATCAGCTGCAGGAGGCAGGAGAGAAGACATGACCAGGTCAGGTACCCCGAGTGCTGGGACAGATTAATACAAAAACTAAACACAGCCCTAACGCAGCTGCTCAGCGCTCACCATTTTCCAGGGCCAGTGTAGGGAGCAGGACCTTCCCTAATGCATTCAAAAAAGCACTTAAGGAAACAAGAGACACCGTTCGTTTAATTTTCAAACGATAGAATTGCCGAGTGGATTCCTGAAAAATTTAGAACAGACGCCAATCGATAAACAAACTTCCCCATTTTAAAACACTGTCCGGCCCAAAAGGAGGAAAACGCCACCGCGAGTGGGAGCTAGCGCCAGGAAAGTGGGTTGTGTATATCTCGATATCTTAAGTTCACAATTTTTCAAATCTTAAAACACCATTATCTTACAAGATCTTTATTATATTTTTTTTGGGCAGATGCCCTTATCCAGGGTGACTTGCAGGATATAAGAGCAATACAAAAGTGCAATAAGAATAATACAGTCCAAAATTACTGATGAATACCATCTGCCTCAGGCCCTGCATGGCCCCCTGAGAACAGACCTGTACTGCCTCCCACTGGGTTGGTGCCTACTCCCTTTCATGTTTGGCGTGATTTGCCTTCTCTGCATGCGTGCCTGCATGAGGTCTCATTTGCATGGCCAGATAGATACCCTGAAAACCCAATGGCTTTTTCCCCACAGAGCCACGCAGTGGGGGCACATCCTGTTACCCTCCCACACAGGTGTCTGATGGCTACCCCCCCACCCCACAACACACACAGTACAGCAATCTCCGGCCCTGATCCTCTGTACCTGAGCCTCCGCACACACACTGTCGCTGCCCAAGGCCTTATGTAATCTCTGCACACAAGCAACGGCCCCGGCCAAGTCAGACATCTGCCAGACGCCACGCCGGATATCACCACCGCGAGACTCACAGCAGCCGCCTGAGCGCCCGGGCGCTTTTTTGGCTTAAACTGGTTATTGACTTTTTGTTTCAACCTTTTATGATTAATATCAGACTGCATATAACGGGTACGAATTGAGAGAGAGAGAGAGAGAGAGAGAGGTGGGGGGGAGGGGGAGTAAATCACCAGTATTGTGAGAGCATGCAGGAGTAGCAGAGAAAACAGTACATGGAGCAGAAAGAGATAAATAAAGACTACTAGAATGAAAAGGGATTGTGCACATGCAGTAGGTCTGAATACATCCTCAGGGTCCCTGTGCAGAGGGGGTTGTGCTCACTGTGCCCTTTTCTAGCGTCTGTTAAAACTAACCAGATAGCACTTCAAAAGCCTGGACGAGTCGTGCATCAGCTGCTGTGGCTGCAGGACCACTGTCTGGACTGTAGTATACTGCACTGTGGCTGCAGGGCCACTGTCTGGACTGTAGTATACTGCACTGTACTGTACTGCTGCAGTCATCTACTGCACTGTACTGACCCGCTGCACAGTCACTGCACTGCTGGGTGTACAGAAGGGTAGAGGCTGGGATTGAACCACAAATCTCCCACATGAAGCAGTAGAGCACCTGGCCACCTACAGCTGACATCTGAAGCGTGTTAGCACAGGGAGCAGAGATTTTAACAAAAATTGTGATGGTGCTTAAGACTCGGGTGGTGAGGGGGCATGCTATTTCTGAATCTGCACAATTCGGAAAACTCTCCCCTCTCCGTTCCACACAATCCCACAATCCCACACACTTCACTCTCATGAAGGCTAGGGCAGGCCGGCATTAACTCTTTGTTGCCAAGTGAAGTAGAAGGACAATAGAGGGAGAAAGGAGGTGGGGGGGGGGGGGGGGGGGTCTTTTGTGTAGTGCTAACCTCCCTGGGGCCGGGGAGAGGGGGCAGGGAGCACAGCGGCAGGGATGAGGGTGAGGGGGCAGAGAAAGCGCGAGAGAACATGACCATGTCAGCAGAAAGACAAAGTGAAAAGCACGGATGGCTTGTAGGCTTCACGCCCACAACCAGCTGTGGATCAAACTGCTGGGCAAGGGGAGTCTCATCATAGCGCACCACTTTCAGGGGGGCACACGAGGTGACCGATGGGCATCATACGCACCACATCACCGTGTCAAATACCTTCCATGACTTCGGCTGTGCCAAGTGACTCTAATAGGATTCGATCTTTTTCCAAGAAGGTGCGTTCCTGGGGGGCAATTTTAAACGGTTTATAAATACAAAGCCACACCTGTCATGTTCGGAAAAGTGCCGAAAGCGTCATAGAATGTGACCTTGTGACCTCAAGAACGAACGCAACCTTGCCAACTATGCAGGCCTTAGGAAAATCTAAATTGTCTTTTAATTATCCCCCTCTACTTTATCTAATTAAAGTGGAAGAAATCTGAACAGACGTATTCTTACTCAAACCAATTGTTGCATCTGTGAGAGACAGGCCAGGGCAGAGGGAGGACTTCTCTCTTAACCCCCAGCTGTCTACGCTTCACACCTGCGCCGGCCCTGTCAAAGCCCCATCTGTCAGGGCTCTACGGATGTGCCCCGCTGCCCCCTCCTTCCCCTGTGCGCCACACACAATCCAGGCCTTATCACAGCTCTGGCACTGGCCTGGTGTGGGGCAGCGATAGCCCGGGTGCTGGGCACGTGCCCGAGAGAGGAGAGAAGGGATCTAGTTTGCTCCACACACAATTCCGCTCCCTAACAAAGGGCAGAGGGAAACACACACACACACACTATCTGCTCCATGATCACACACCAACAACATGCCAACAGCTGGTCCCACACCAAGACGCCACCATAACCAACCTGTGCGAGCCCACTTTCACCTGCTTCGCCTCCTGCGACCCCCACACAATACCCCGAACCTCCACACTGCACACACTCACACTTGGCCGTCCCCTTGTTTGGCCACACCGGTCCCTTCAGCTGCAACCTGAGCTACCGGGCCACGGTGCTGTGTCAAGTAAAGCACAGCTGGCAGTGTGTTGACAGAATTGTGTCCCCGTTGTTTCTGCCAGGTGGCTTTAACAAGATCCACCTCCACACCGCAGGGCGATATAGAAACCAACACCTGGCCAGCGAGAGGAAAAGCACCCAACAGGCAAGAGACGGGGTGTTTAAAAAGCAAAGCAAAGCATCGCAGGAATCCAATGCTGAGGGGGCACTTATGGGTTTAAAGAACAATATCCAACTCATATGGATTTGTTACATTTCATAACTCAAGGATCGTTCTAGCTGCACAGGAGTTTTTGAATTTGAAAGTCCTGTTGCGCCCACGAAAGGCACAAAATGCCAGACATTAGTAATGATCAACAAATAAATCACCAATATGTGCACTAAAAAGAAAAGTGCATTAAAAATAAGTGCTGTAACCACTTCCTGACTCGACAAATCTGTATTTTCTTTAATGTTTCAAAGTACAAATACCCAGAGGTTACCAACCAATCATAAATAAATAAAACTAATAATAAAATAACATGATCATGACTTGGCAAATCAGCTGTATTATTTTTTTGTCACATGATGTACAACACACACAGCTACTGCTTGCACAGCAGACAATGAGGACAGCATGCCAAGAGAGGTGCCCCTACCAGCCCAACCTCTCTCTTTCACCTACTCTCCTTAGTCTCTGCCCTGCCTCTCCTGCCCCTCTCTCGCTCTCCCTCCCTCTCTAATGCTGTAAATGTCTTCCTCCTCCCCTCACCCCTCTCTCTCTCTCCTCATTTGTTACAAACCTCAGTGCCAACCCTGTCACCCGGTCTCCGGCAGCGCCCCACCCACACACCCTGGCACAGCCCAGCACCTGGGGACGCCAACACTGCGCTGCTCTTGCTGTGGGCATTACCAGGGAAGGGCAAAACTATTATTATCGATCCAAGTAAATCACCAGCTTCCCCCTGCTAAATTTCCCAGATCAATCTTGCTGCTTTCCTTGCAGAGGTCAAATCAGTTGACCAGAGCAAATGTCTGCCAGTTGTTTCAGTCGGCCATTGCTCGAGTCCCACAGACTTCAGGTTTGAATAAGAATAATTGCAACCAGTTTGCACACATCCCCCAATTCACTGCCTATTAATACCCCTACCCCTTAGCTTCAAATCCACCCCTACTACCCCTGCTCTGCAATGCACTCTCTCTACCTGACCCCAACTCAATCCCAAACCTGCTTCAAATCAATACAACAGCAGTTGTAGATCTTCAGATAGTCGTCAAACACTCCCTGTTGAGGCAAACGCAACAAGCAAGTCAAGCATCACCGATACCCACCATGACCTTCCTTAGCATCTCTGGTGGTGTCCGCCACACTGCACAGCGCCAGCAGACAGGACCCCCCCCCCAAGCATGAGAGTCATTTCCACATCTGTGTGCCGTGTTCGACGCTCACGCACGCAAACTTCAATGCTTCAAAACCACAAGCGACTGCATGAGAAATCCCTACTCCCTTGACAATAAATTATGCATAATATTATAATAAAAGCAGAATAAATAAAAACAAACCCTTAAATCTGGAAGTAAAAAGACAACCACTGAACAACACTGAACTCCCTGCATCGGAGAGAGGCTAACAAGCTCAGGTTCGGTGTCAAACGCTATAAATTTCGAAGCACAAAAACACATTAAGGTCACAGTGAGAGCAGGGTCCGAGATCTTACCTTCTGCCACGTCATCATCGATGGCACCTTTAACCTGAGAGAAACACCACTGGACGTCATTGCCACCACCGCCGGCGCCTGGGAAGAACAGACAGACAGAACAGTCAGCTTCAAATGCAATTTCATATATTATTGATACAGATAGTGATGTTCTCCTCCTCGCTCTCTCCTCCATTCTCACGGCACTCGGAGGAACGGTTTCTCTGGCGAGGTGTGACAGACTCGCAGTGTAGGCTGTGTCTGAGAATTTTGTTTCTTCATATTGCGGGGGGGAACAAACTGTGAAGGTGTGATTGATTTAAATTAGCTGACTGAACTCTAGAATAATGACTGGAGGTGTTTATTTATATAAATATATGAAGAATTGAGTGATTTTCTTCTGTGTGTTAGATGCATACCCATACACATTTGTCACAGATAACATTTTATCTGCGTGGTCTGTCTTTATCAAATGCTTAAAAAAAAAAAAAAACATCAACCATCCAGGAAGTGGGTAGGGGGAAGGATGTTAATGTTGCACCACTGCTTTCAAAACAAACTACCATGTTGCACAGACAGACAGACAGTCGGGATCTGCAGACGCTTTTGCAAACTTGACGAAGCAGCGAAAAACTAATACAGTGGATGTACTTTTATTGGCACTTCTGTCCATGCAAATCTTAACGACAAAGTCCACCTCCGGCACCTGGCACCACCCGGGGCACACGGACACATATGGGAGGCTGCAGCGGGGCATGGCTGGTAGAGGATAGAGCAGGCTGCTACACAATGGGGCTGCTATTCTTACTCCTTCGTAAAGCAGCGCAGAGCCAGTGCCACCGCGGTCTGAGAGGAGTCGCTACACTCACATGGGACTGGTCTCCACTCGTACAGTGGTGGGGAGAAACACTGTGTGTGTGAAGCTCCCATTCAACATTGGAAAGTCATGAAAGGACCCCATAGTCTTGGAATTAGGCACCACATACTGTAAACATGGCGACCACATCGGCAAGACTCTAATGCTTTGCTTTACACAGCACGATGTGTTATGTCTCAGTTTCCAGGAAAAATAAATTAAGTATTGAATGAAGGTATTCTTCTACACTGAATGGTTCTGGTTTTAAAACACACACATAAATCTCTAAAGCACAAGCATGTTTTTACTTAATTATATCCACACCCTGCATTCTGGAGAGATGTCATAGTACCTTTAACACAGAAATACAGAACAGTGCAGAAAAAAGAAAACCGGTTGTTTTAAAAAAAAAAAAAAAAAAAAAAAATGGAGGGAGGGAGGCGAAAAAAGAAAAACAAGATCAGCATCGTGCAGAAGTGGACAGCCTGGTTCTGGCTGGGGTCGACCTCAGTCTACCTCTATAAACTCAGGACTTCAAACACACCCACAAATCATCTAACCGCTCGATGACATCTGAAAATGCCTGCACTTCCAGTCACAGCATATAGCCACAGGGATTGTGATCATGATTGTGTGTGTGCACGACTAGCAAATTTCTGAATATCATATAATACAATCCAAATTAAACATCTAAAACTGGGATCAAAATTAATTAAGATGAAGGAAGAGCAATCAAGCCGATTTTAAAATATCCTAAACGTGTGTATTTCTCTCCTTTGCGGAAAAATAGGGACAGGCTGCACGACAACAAAGAATAATCTTGCACATCTGATCAGATTAGAGGAGAGGGGGTGAGGAGAGGACAGGATAGGATAGAAAAGGGATCTTGACCTGATTTTGGATGGTTTCACAGTGCGAGACACAAACTGGAATCCGCTGCCACAGAGGAGGAGAAAACCACAGCGCTTCCCTGACATATCTAAGGGAACCAAAATGAAATCGATCTCCCATCCAAACCACCGGCTTCAGAACCGGGTCTCCCTGAAAAGATAATGCGGTTATCCAATCTGCGTGTACAGAGAGGAGTTTAACATGACTGTGGGGGTGGGGAGCATAGGCTAAACCTTCACTCAATCATTTGAAGCCACGTGTGAAACCCTGCAGGTTGAGCGGCCCCAGGCCCAGGGCGGCAGCGCCCAGGGTAGTGCACGCAGCTACCCCAGTCACGCAAGGCAGAAACGACCCATTTTCAAACTTCCCAAACGTTTGTGAGGAACGGCGTTGTGCAGAGTCCCCCGGCAAACGAGACGCACAGCCTCCCTCCCACTGCCCGACGGTCTGAGCAGCCTAGCAAACAAGCAATGCCTGGCCATCTCCGTCATGCTGTTACTAAAAGGGTGGCACAGGACTGCATCCTAACAGCTCTGGGTCTTTTTCCGATCTCTCCTCCTGGAAAAGTAACGTAAAGGATGCCACTTTGCGAGCAGTTAAGCCATGAAGAGCAAAGTTAGGCGAGTTTCAGAGCCCTGGAGGGTCCGATCTTGGTTACCCGTGGTCCAGCTGACAGAAAAATGACAAGTACAGGTGGGGGTTTTGAGTAAAGTATCACGTTCACTCTAAATGCCATTACCACTTTTCTAGAGTGCATTGGCACATTATAAACGGGCAGACACAGATATGTGAAGCCCACTGGCTACAGCTTTGATGTAACGATTATGACATAACAAATGGGGTTATAATATCAATAACAGCGATAATGGTAGGAGCACGGGTGTTTTTGACTGCCTGTCTGAGAACTCACTGCAACTATTTATAGAAAACACCTAAAGAAACATCTGTCTCTCTTTAAATCTACTCTACATGCATAGGACTGTGGCCACCTTGCATAAATCCACTGGGAGTTTCAGAGGCAGAGGAGACGCCTGCGTGGTGTGAAAAGCATCTGGAGCCCATGGAGGGGGTTAGAGTAACGTTTTCTAACTTAATCAAGTGAACGATTATCTTTAACACCCGATCAGTCTTAGACCGCTCGTTCAGAGTTATTGATCTGTTTATTTGGCTATTTATATAAATGCAAAAGACAACACATGTCAGGGGTGGGTGGGGGGGAGGGTCGTCATCACCTATTCATAAACCAGGCGCAAGGTGCCTCCATATCTCGCATACTGTGAAATCAAGGAAGTCCGATCTCCCTCCATCCCTCCATAACCCTTCATTCCGAAACGGCACATCCATCTTCCTTCTCCCTGTATTATTTATTTATTTATGCATCGTTTAAATAAATAAATAAAGGCTATTTCAATTCCGGGGCAGCTGCACCTACACGACACTATACTAATGCACCCCCCTGGGCGAGGATCCGATATTATTACCCAGCATCAGCTGCCGATTACATACAGGAGGCTGTGCTGTGCTGTGCTGTGCTGGAGGACGGCGCTAGTGATGACTAATATTATTATTCACAGGTCTCCCGTTTGCATATATGTATTGTTTTGCAAGAATAAGGAAAAGGAGATTTCCACTTAGGCCCTGTACAATATAACTGGGGGGGGGGGTGGAAGTATATGAAGCCGTAGGCAGCCGATGTTAAGAGTAGGCTAAATACTCAACCCCCCCCCACATACATACACATACACACTGCTGTACACCGTGCAACACCGTTCAGGCATTAAATCAAGGCACATGAATATGGAGGTTTGGTATGAATACTCACACATCTATATGGATAACAACACATGCACAAGCGGGGGGGGGGGGGTTTGGCACCTCGGCCCGGCTGGACGTGAGCACAACGTGGGGAGCCGCGGGAGAGAAAGACGGAGGATGGGGGGAAACGCACAGGGGTGGACATGATGAAGTGGATGCCGGGCTCTCGCAGGGAGGGCACACCGGGCGCCTGCATCCATCGCTTTTGCAGTGCATGCTGTCTTTTCTCCGCGCTGCTGTTACCTGCCATGGCGAGAGCGCAGATCTCCGGAGCGCGATGGGGTGCTGCTGCCGCCGACGCCGACCCGGACCAACCGCAAGCACTCGACAGTAATAGCACCAGATCGGGAAGCTATGGGCGCTGGATGGGCCGGCCGCCTTTCTGCCTGCCTGCCTGCCTGCCTGCCTCTCTCTCTCTCGCTCTCTCTCTCCCTCACACACACTCTCTCTCTCACTCACTCACTCACTCACTCACTCTCCCTCTCTCTCTCTCTACCTCCCCTCTCATTCCACTTTCAAAATGGCGCACCCTCCTCCCGCACTGACGTCATTCCAACCGACGTTATCCCGGGTGGGTGAGGCGGGGGGCGGGGCTCCGAGAGCCGCAAGAGGCTTGTCGCGGTTTAAATACGTCACTACCTTGTAGTTGCGTGTAGAGGCGCACTTCAGCGTTCGTCTTTTTTAGGATGTAATTGCTGGGACAGGTACATCTTTTGTCATGCTATGTAGCAATGCATGCATTACAGAGGGCGTCATTTACATGCATTGCCATGTTATTTAGTACACAGGGCACACCATTCAAGTAATTTTGTGAAAGTACGGTATCCCCACTAGCTGTCCCTCTGCTTAGTCCCTCTGCTCGCTTCGCCAGTGCGGGGCCCCCCAGCCCTCTGAGGTCTGTGGCCCTTTAACACGCAATGGTCGCGCTTGTGTCTGTCTGCTAGCGATTCCACGTGTGTCGTACGGGACACCCGGAAGAGATTTCGCAACAATCACAGTGCACTTTCGGTTTAAAACTCATAGGCTAAAGTACCTGTAGAAAGTCTGCACCCCCTTGAACTTGTTTCACACTTTGCTGTGTCAGTGTCTTAGTCTCATGCATGTAAATAAGATTTTTTTTCTCCTTTTATCTACACACCATACTTCACACTGTTTAGTGGAGAAATGTTTTTATTGTGAATATATTTATACAGTACTGTGCAAAAGTTTTAGGCAGGTGTGAAAAAATGCTGTAAAGTAAGAATGCTTTCAAAAATAGACATGTTAATAGATTCTATTTATCAATTAACAAAATGAAAAGTGAGTGAACAGAAGAAAAATCTGAATTCATATGTATATAAATATGAATACAAAACTAGATTTGACAATATTTGACCATTCTTGTTTACAAAACTGTTCAAGTTGTTTGGGTGATGCACTGTGATGGGTTTGCGTCCAACATAATGCTTTGCATTTAGGTCAAAATGTTCAATTTTAGTTTCATCAGACCACAAAACATTTTGCCACATGGCTATAGAATATCCTGAGCAGTTTTTTGCTGATTTGTGGAGTGCTTGTGACATTGTTACCAGGGGTGGACTGGCCAACTGTACACACTGTACTGACCACACTTCATTAGGCACATTCTACCCCCCGCTCTCCATAGTGTGGGTAAAAGTCCAGGGCCGCTTTTGGTCCCAGTCAGCCCCTATATATTACTGGATATTTATTATTTTTGATGGTAGTATGCACGTTAATATGTGATAGTGATAGTCTGCAATCAACGTAGTAGTTTACTGTATAATTTAAGTTAGAAGTAGTGTGCATCAGCAATAATATGTAAAAGTAAGTAGGTTAGTAGCTGTGGACTAATATATGTTCATGTTCATGCTAGTATATGTTTCTATAAGTATATGTAAGCATTATTATTATATTGATCATACAATGGAAATATCCCCAAAACATAACCCCTCTATTATATGCAAATATGAGCCCAATAGGGAGAAGACACAGTGTGGTAGAAGGCGGTATCAAATGTGTCATAAGGTGTCACCACATTGTAGTGGTGATGAAGTATATTTTACCATGATAAAATTATAGTTAAAAGTGTTAAAATGTTGTTTGGTGTAGCATGGTAAAAATATGATAAACTATAGTATACACACAAACACACACACAGACCATATGAGCCAAATTTATCACAGTACACAACACTTCATTTTACCCCACTACATACCACACTGCATCACACTACACTTCACTGCGGTGTACCATGGTGATATGTGCTAAACATGGTAAAGCAAAATATGATAAAGTATAGTGTGGTGTATGTACAGGTAGACATTGTAGATTACCACAATAGAAACATGGTACAATGTGGTCCCATTGAATGTCCACATTAGTTTGTACTGGACTGTATTTTTACTGGGTTACCTGAAACGGACACAGTTGTCTTATCGACTATATTTAGGCTGGTTTTATGTTGTCTGGTTTGTGGGGTATCTCGCCCTCTTGTGCTGCACAGAAGTATAGCACCTGTAATTCTCACTGCTCAAATGCACCTGAATCTGAACACGATCAGTCCTGCTAGGTTCCTCATAGCTTCTGTATTCTTGACTCCATCTTATCATTGCAGCGAGTGTCTTTGATCTGCCTCATCAAACTCTAATTATTATAGTGATTAAGGCATGCAAAACTGTTGCAATCCCTCTGGCTGTTCCTATGGATTGTGTACAGGCTGCAGCACGTGTTGTACATATGGGCATTAGTACTGTTGTCCCACGCTTTTTATTTCTGAAGCAAGAGCTTCAAATGTTGTGATTGCCTTCCAGCTCCTCACCACAACAACAAAAAACAAACAAACAAACAAACCAACAGACACAAAAAATTTGAGAAACTCATACAGTTTGCTGGGGTAACTTGAAATCTCTCCAACTGCTTCAGTGCAGAAAGCAATTTTAACAACAAATTCAGTTTTAATTAAACAAATGTCTTCAGACACCATCAAGGGCTGCTTAAAATAGACACACACACACAGACACATTTATTACACACACACACACACACACACACACACACACACACACACACACACACACACACACACACACATATGTTGTATATTTTGTTGTGTACACCTGTCCTTAATTGCATTCCTCCTAACAACAGATCCACCTGTGTTTGACTGATTTCTCTATGAGCTGAATTCTCCATTGACTAGGTATTTCACACAGCATCACAATATTAAGACTTGGCTTGCTTAGAAACATCTGTGTTTCTTTTTCATTTCTCCTCATTGTTGCAGCCTATAGTGAAACTATTAATTTCCCTAATCACTGCCACCCTTGAGCTGCAGTTTTTCCCAATCACTTACATACATTTCCTGAAACATTGTGCTATTGTGTTAACACAACACTAAACTCATAACACATTTCCTTTGTAGATTGTTCTAAAAATATCAAATGTATGTCACAATATTAAATAAGTACATACAATATTGTTGTAAACAGTATTTTTCATCTCATGAAAAGCTCACATCGTCAGACATTTTATAACGTTACAATAAAAACTAAATACAAACTAAAAACAAACCACATGGTTTATCACTTTGTCATCCGTTTTGCTTTTAAAATTGAGTAAGAGCTAAATATATTTTCTTTCAGTGGACAAAAACACTCCCACACTTGACAGATTTACACTCAAGAGCAGACAAATGAGAACTGTCTTGACAACAAAAACGTTGTCCATTCTTCTTCCCATGGTGTAGGGTACCTGCTCACAGTACATCACAACACTCACAGACACACAGGTGCACCATGGGACAAAGTGAAGAGAAATAACCTTGGACGATGAAACAGTCACTGTACTCTGTCTCCAGCCTCAGGTCCAGGTCAGGCCACCAGGGGCGTGTCTAGAAGGGGGGCTCCCCCTACAAATCACGACCAAAGCGGAAGTGTGGCGTCAGCACCCCCGCTATCGTGAACGACACACCGTCAGAACCCTGCCCCCCCCCCGCTTTGATGACATAAGGATGTCCCCCTACAATGTCCCTGTGTCCCCACCCCGTTGAAAACCTTCTGGAAACGCCACTGCTGGCCACACGTCCTCATCGATATCATATCAAATGTTTTTCCTCACCAAACAGACCACTCTCAACACCAGCAGAGAGGGGGAAGCTGACATTGTCCCACATTACCACCCAGTCTGTCCCCTCTGTCCCCCAGTCTCCTGTCCTGTAGGGGAACAAGACTATTGATCATCGTATTGAAAAGCACAAGCAGGTGTGCTGTACTGTAGGGACCAGTGGGAGGATATTGGAAACAACACCATTCCTGTAGAGAGAAGCACCCCTAGTGCAATGTCCTTCTTGCTGACAGTGATCCCAATGCCAAGTCCACAGACAGCCCTTCCTAGTGGGGCCCAGGGGTGTTGATCTTGGTCTTTCTCCTCCCCCCTCCCTGAGCTGTGTGTGGCACATGTGCGGTGAACATGAATGCAAGTGCAATCGATTGCTTTTTGCTGCAAACAAATGCTTTGATTTTGATTTGCAAGACCCATCAACTGTTGAAACTTGTATTTTGTGATTTGCACACACGTTTATGAATTGCATTCTGTGTGAAAAGAACTGTAAAGTACTTATAGTTATGAAAAAAAATAATGATTCTGATGATGGTTTAGTAACATTGATTTAGTAATCGAGAAAAACTGTAATAAGCAAAGCAAAGAGAGAGAAAGACCCCCCAGAGCCTGGACTGGTATCACTGCCACTCCCAATATGAGCCTCTCTCTCTCTCTCTCTCTCTCTCTCTCTCTCTCTCTCTCTCAAGAGAGACTATCTCCACTCCCCTGCCTCTGGAAACTATTCAATCTGTGAGTCAGTAGAGCGGAGAATGTAGTTGGAGAACTGATCAGGCTTATTGTTGTACATACTGGCTACCCGTGTGCACTGTTGTGTATTTTTGTGACATTAGCTTCCATCTACTGATACCCTGGCTGCCTGCTGTGCTGTGCCAGACAGTGCTGTGCTGTGCAGTACTCTGACTGAGCTGTACCATACAATGCTGTGCAGTGTCTGCGCTGTACTGTGTTGTGCTGTGTTGGGCTGTGTCTGCACTGTGCTGAGTAGGGTTGTGTCTGTGCTGTTCTGTGTTTGTCTATCTACTCTATCTGTCTGTCTGTCCTGTATCTGATACTCTGGAGACAATTCTTTACCCTGCTCCAGAACTGCTGTATGGATTTCCTTCTTCCAGTTGAGACTGTCAGACACCCACACCCAAACCAGGGGTTTAGTGTAGTGTAGCGCAGTGTAACTTCATAATGCATAGCAAACTTCGCCAGGACTCCCTGGTCCATCAGGTGAATCTGATCCCAGTGTCTCCCAGACATAAATCCCCTTGGCATTTGGCCCCACCGACAGTGCAATTAAACTATTGAGCCTTTAATTGAGATTGGAATATTAAATATTAAATGCTTCGGTTCCTCAAGGGCCTCAATCCAGCCGGGTTAAACAGGTCCCCTTAGATCTCTGCCTGCCACCATTAGACATGTGAAAAGCAGTGCCAGTGCTGCAGTTAGATTATTAATTAGCTCCATTTTGTGATTAAGAGCTCAGATGTGGAATTGAAACCAGAAGACACTCTGGCGGTGGAGAAAGAGATTTTTAAAAAACCCAGAGCAAACAAACAAAACCGAAACATTGACGTAGCACATTACACTGAAAAGCAAGCCCCTTTGCAACAGTAGTTCCGCACGCCAACAGCTGATGGCGCCAGACCCCCACAGACAGGCGAGCGGCCGCTGACTCTGCTCCGGACGGACTGCGGGGACAGGGTGCGCAGACCAGAGTGCGCCCTGCACGCCATACGCTTTTAAATCTACATTTTGCTTGATGAAAGATTTAAATCGTTCAGCATGCACAATTTAATCAGCCTTGATAAGAATGGAGGTGAGATGGGAAGATATGTACTGCATTGTTCGCTGACAGATACCAAAATAAAATAAGATAAAATAAATTGAGACAGGCAGGTGCACAGGAAGATAGACAGACTGTAAGACCGACACATTGACAAACAAGTAGACATACAGACAGAGAGACAGACACACACACAGATAGATAGATAGATAGATAGACAGACAGACAAGCAGACATATATATATATATATATATATATATATATATATATATATATATATATATATATATATATATATATAGCGATAGATAGATAGATAGATAGATAGGGTCGGATGTCCGGGGCTCTGATGGTAACTGGACGAGACTGGAGCCAATCATTCAAGTGCAGGAATCTGGAGAAGGAGAAAAAAAGGGATATATTAATGTCCTTTATCAACAGTTACCGAATGGACCATTCACTGAAGTGATAATGTGGGTATTCTGCGCTTTGGCTTTCTCAAACTTTTTGTGAGCTAAACAATTGAAGAAGTCACATGAAGGAAATTATTGGTACAACTGAGGTTCCAATTAAGCAACTGAGAGCTTGGAAAACTGTCAGGGCCCCTGTGGCCCCAAACCAGAGTCGCCAGCCATCACCCAAAACCCCTACACAGCAGTGCAGACATGACCTTGACACAAGACTTGGACCAGACTTTAATCATCACTCTTGTAAACAGATTAATCCATTGATTGGTCGATTGATTAATTAATAAATAAATTAACTAATAATTACAATGTTAACATTTCACGTTTGACTCCCCGGAGGGATCCCACATGACCCAAGTCGTCCTCGGCGCGGGGAAAGTGTTCATTAAGCGCCGACTGCAGCTGCACTCAGGGAAATCAGATGTGCGACGCGGAATCACGGCCCGGTAATTTGCGGTGATGGATTGTGCTCTGATTCCCTCTTAATAATGTTACAGGAATTTATGGCGAAAAATTAAGCCTCAGATTGTTATCCTTCCAGAAGCATCTCAGCTCACTCAGCTCATGTCGCCCTGTGCCCGGCTTAGATTAGCTCTGATCCTTCCCGACTCGAGATAAGGCTCAAATCAATATGACAAACAATACAACAATGAGAAAAAAAGTATTGGGACAGGAGAGAGACGGCAGAGGACTGTATATACTGTATGTAATCGGCTCTAATACAGGCCCGATCTCAGCCTATATGGCAGCTGCAACTCCAGTTTCTCCCAGAGGTGTTCTAGGGAAGTCAGATCAGGCCTGACCAGGTTCTGCTGTTCTCAGTCATGTTAACCCTCAGTCTTACCTGTCTTCTGTGTTGCTGAGCTTTTAAGAGGAGGACAGGTGAACCCCTTATTTCACTATTTGCTTCAAAGACAAAAACACTCGTCTTTGATGTGAAAATGCTGCACACGGTTGGAAATTAACATCGACCCTGTGCTGAGTGTTGGAGATGCCCAAACAAGGGTGGCTGGGATTAAAGTTCCCTTGTTTTTGTGCACTGGCGCCCCCCAGTGGCACACCCTGCGCCTGTGAGCTCTACAGATGGAGAACAAAGTCTGATTCCCAGTATGAACTGACTGAGGAGGAGAGCTCCAACCGAGGTAAGAGAAAAGCGCATAAATCTCCCGAATTCTGGGTCTGTTTGCGAGTCAGAACGTCTCCCTGATCTGCGCTTATATCAACATGATCCCAGTGGCTCCCACCGCCCTCGGCATCTCTGCTCTCCCGCGCTGGGAGTCAGTTGGGCCTCGGTGCCTCAGCAGGCCCTCAACTCCCTCACCATCCTTTCCCTCTCCTCGCCACCATTAATATTTGATGGTTCAAGATCGCCATAAAAACATGCCTCCCATCCTGGAAATCCCCCTGGAATTGCACTGTACGCCAAGCCACTGGGAAAAAAAACCCAAAACCTCTCTTTCCCTCTCTTTTTAAATAATTCAAGACTGGATATTTGTTTCATAAAGAAAGAAAGAACAAGCAGATCTGGAAGGAGGGAACAGAAAGGTCTACATAATTAATTCCACACCAGCTCCCAATTACATAATTTAACTAATCACTGGCTTAATTAGCCAAGATTAACATGATCTTTCTCCCTTGTGACGGATGAAAGGAAGATGCCACGAGAGCCTGGGAGGGCGGCGGTGGCAGAAGGACAGTCCGTCGGCAGAAGCGATGAATATTCAGACTTTTCCGGCCTCACAGAGAAACAGTGCTCGACTGCCCGGCTGCCACCGCAGAGCAGCTTCCAAAGAGCGCTCGGTCTGACCCTCGGGAGCCAGTTAATTGCCCCGGATTTTCAGAGGGGCATCCTGGGGTGAGAGATGAAAAGGGCTGGGAATATTTCTGACTGGGGCTCTTTCCTACAACACACGCACCTGGGGTCAGGGCTGGAGATGTGTTTGTGTCATACTCTTCATTATCTCATCTCTCCATTAGTGTGTGGCTCCCACTCAGCAGTTTGTGGCCCCCCACATGGCCCACACTGTGTAACTCTTCTCTCTACACAGACTGCCACTGTCTGGCCAGTTTAACTGAGTTTTTCTGAATGTTCATATACAATAAATTATATATACATATCTATATGTTGTTTATAGCGCAGCAGAGAGCTGATATACAGCCTGAGTCGCTCAAAGTTTTTTCTCATCTCCATCTGTTGCAGTATCTAAAAATACACATGGTAACTTCAGAAGACACTTGCAAAGAATTTAGCGAAGGAAAGAATTTTGTTTAAAAGCTAAACTGCCGTGTTGTAGTCAGTCATCAGGATCAAGTGCTAATTGGTTTTGTGTTTCTTCCAAACATATTGAGACCAGTGAGTCTTCATTTAATACAAAACACTAATTTGAAATGGCAGATACATTGCTATATAAATAAGGGCCGACGTGTATTTGGTTGGAGAAGTAATGGTGTTGAATTGGAGAGGACTGAGACCCTTCTCTCTGTGCGTTTCATCATCGAAACTGGATCAAAAGCCTACATAGAGTTTCCTGGCAGGAGAAATAACCGAATGCGTCTGTCGGTTAAAACAGAAACTGAGGGTGTTGAGGTTAATTAAGAATGAAAGCCAATTTACATGTAATTCAAAGGAGTGTAGAGTAATCAAAACTGAAACCAAAAAAGCAGATTGAGGGAAAGAAAGCCTGTACACTGGGAAAGGTAAGTTTGATTAAATCCACTTGCAGACAATTACAGAATTTCTCAGCTGTTGCCGTTTACATATTTAACTAATTACAGCACTACACTGCGGGGGGGGCGGTTTGGAAACGGAAAAGCTTTTGTAAAATAATATTTATATTGTATCCATATTACTTTCCATTATAATAACAAGTTAAAACGGAGAGAGATTACAGAGATGAGAATGGAGTCGTGCAGAAGGTGGTCATCTCTCCGTCGGGCACAGCTGACTGCGGAGACAGTGTAATTGAACAGCGTGACTTCAGCAGCTGGGGTTCGACTGCCTCTGTTCCTCTAGGAACAAGACTCGGGGGGGAACAGAACTCCCCCAACACCGTGGTGACGTCATAGCACTTTTTAATTGATCAGTAACTGGCTTGTGTGCCCAGTTTACGGGGTGGCCTGTACCACTGACTGGAATGGGGCTCTGTGGGTCCGGGGTGGAGGCCATTGCCTAACAATGTACCTGTACTACTGCTATTCTCTAGGATGGCACACCCCCCCCACACCACACACACACACATGCACACACACACACCTTTACTCTGTCACATTGCACTGGCTCTGCAGACGACTGCAGGACAGAACTGGGCTAATTAAAAGAATCCCCACGGCTCTGTCTGTAGATGTGTCCAGCACAGAGCTGCGGAGCTGTGCAGAGCTACAGACACATACACACGCACGCACACGCACACGCACGCACACACACACACACACACACACACACTCACACACTCACACACACATACGCACGCACACACATATGTACACACACACACACACACACGCACACACGGACACACACACAGCGCAGGTCTGTGAGTTTGAATATCCACTCCGACGATGACCAATGCAAGACATCAGGGAGACAATGGGGAGGCCAGGGATTTATTCAATTCCACGTCTCCCTCCTGTATTTCTCCGCCCCCTCTCTCCTTCTCCCTTCTCTCTCTCTCTCCTTCTCTCTCTCTCTCTCTCTCTCTCTCTCTCTCTATTCTTTAGTTAAATGACAGAATTCTCCCTCGCTATATGATTCATTTTGTTTGGCGAAATTCTCCCTTTCTTTCCCTGCCTCCCTCCTTCTCTCTCTCTCTCTCTCTCTCTCTCTCTCTCTCTGTTTACCCAGTCCATCATCGTTTTTGCTGAAGAACTGAAGCACCCTTGTGGAATAGAAGCGTTTGTGTTATCGATGTTGCGAACGCATGAGTTTCTTATAATAATAAATACGCCACTCCGTTTACAGGAATTATAGACAACAAGAGGCACAGCCGCTCAATATAACCCCTTTTCTAACCAATGTATCCCAAAGTGCTTTAGATCAGAAAGACGTGCAGCAGACAGAGAATCATTTCAAATTATGCCAAACAAAAGCAGTGAATCTTCCTGGGAACATATCGAATGGTAAAAAGCAAAAAAGGTGGGTGGTGATTTAAAACTACTTGGGGATTAAGAACATAAGAACATAAGAAAGTTTACAAACGAGAGGAGGCCATTCGACCCATCATGCTCGTTTGGTTTCCATTAATAACTAAGTGATCCAAGGATCCTATCCAGTCTATTTTTAAATGTTCCCACATTTTCAGCTTCAGCCACATCGCTGGGGAGTTTGTTCAGATTGTGACGACTCTGTGTAAAGAAGTGTCTCCTGTTTTCTGTCTTTAATGCCTTGAAGCCCAATTTCCATTTGTGTCCCCGGGTGCGTGTGTCCCTGCTGATCTGGAAAAGCTCCTCTGGTTTGATGTGGTCGATGCCCTTCATGATTTTGAAGACTTGGATCAAGTCCCCCCGTAGTCTCCTCTGTTCCAGGGTGAAAAGGTTCAGTTCCTCAGTCTCTCAGTAGGACTTTCCCTTCAGACCTGGAATAAGTCTGGTTGCTCTCCTCTGAACTGCCTCTAGAGCAGCGATATCTTTCTTGAAGTGTGGAGCCCAGAACTGTACACAGTATCCAGATGAGCTCTAACTAGTGCATTGTACAGTCTGAACATCACTGCCCTTGTTCTCAATTCTACACTTTTGACAATATACCCTAACATCCTGTTTGGATGGAGAAACTGAGGAGTCCACGTAAACTCCTAGGTCTTTCTCATGTGTTACTTCATTATAACACATGATTGTGAGAGCTTTAACATATGTGAGAAAAGGAGCTCGGTGGGTTTGGGGTGTGTGACAGCAAAATGGGCCACCAGTCACAGGTCAGAAGTCAATTTCTGAGCCACTGGTTCATGGGTTTAGTGGAGGGGTGCACGGACAAGTCAAATCAGGACGGTGACAATGAGCTATCAGTATAATAACTTCAGCTGCCACTCTGGTAATCTGTCCTTTTCCTCTCCAAACAACCAGAGACACAGCTTCCCATTCTAACACATGCATCCATATAAACCCATCTCTTTATGGAATGCCGTAAGTCCCCTTTAAGTCACCAGTCTATATCAGTGGCGTCCAACCCTTGTCCTTTAGGTATTCCCTAAAGAGATGGGTTTAAATGGATGCATGTGTTAGCAAGAATGGACAAATAAAGTATGTGTGATTGTTTCATTGTCCATTTGATCATTGTCTTTTAACACTTATCAGTGTCTCCTTCACCACCGTCATGACAGCTATGAATACCCCCCAGGTACTCGGGGTGTGACATGCTCACACTTAAGGGAAGACTACAGCTACAAGAGCTAAAAGATTTAATAGTAGTTCTTAAATGAGGAAGACATTAACATTTTAATCAGGCATTATTTACACCCATGCCATATTGAGTGGCGTCGCTGGCAATAACTACATCGATTAAAGGCTAATAACCACAGAGAATCGTTGGACTGGCTCCCTGACTGCCGCAATATATCTGATGGGCCCTCTGGTTCCGATGATTGAAACGAGTCATTCCCTTAAACCCACCTCTGGTTCTCACGCTGTGATCGAGCTGCTCCATTCTCCCCCTGCTATTTCAGTACCAATTACAAAGCCATTATGCCACAAGAGAAACGGTGGGTTACCTCTCTCTAATGCACGGGAAATAAATAAATATATGTGTAATTAAAAAAAGGTACCACAATGATGGGAACGAGAGACAGACAGAGAAGGGGAGAGTGAGAGAGAGAGAGAGAGAGAAAGGAAAAGCGGGTCTTTATCAGGAGGGGGGAGCCGTGAATAAATCCGACGGTTTCGGGTCCTGCTTCCGAGCCCGATGTTTGAACGGTGGTTTGAATGACTTCAGTGTGTTCGCTCAGAGAGAGAGCGAGCGAGAGACCCCTGATATCTGTGAGTGATGAATGAGAGGTTGTACAAAGCCTCTACTCCAGCTGGTAGACTTAATGAGAAATATGCTTCAGTACAAGATCGCAGTGACAGATTTAAATGGAGCCAGCACTTACCTCCATGCATGTCATTAACCCCTCCAGGAATGAAACAGATCTTTTTTTTTTTTTGCTTTCCTGGTTCCTCAAACTTTTTTACAATTCGTCTTTTTCCTTGGCTTGTTATGCCAGTTGTGTCCGTGTCAGTCTTTCGCAGGCTTGGATTCAGGGTTCTCACTCACACGGGTTCAACGCAAATGGACCGGCACAAGCAAGGAATGGATTGTTCCCGAGGTCAGGGGCTAGGCATTGTTGTGACTGATACGGTAATCCCTCTCTCCCGCAGACTTTTCGCCGGATTCAGGGTTGGAGTGTTAGTGTTGGGTTCTGGTTAAGATCAGTGCTAGGGCTAGGACTGGAGTTTGGGGTTGAACTCGGATGAAGATGCGTTATTCAAACACAGTGGAAAATAATGTTTCTTAATGTTTCTTGGCAGCAATTTTTCATGGCAGTTTGTAATAGAAAAGAACGTTTTTAAAACAGTTTAGGGTGACGGCAAACATACCCAGCCAAACCCCTAGCACGGGACAGAGGGAATCATCTCCCGGCTTCGTTAGAGAGGGCTGGCTGAGAAGGTGGACGGCATTTACTTTGCACGGCTGAGTTTTGCTAATTAGTCGGGTTAGAGGTACGTGACTCTCTTGTACCGGCGGTGCGCAATTGTCCGCGCTCAGAAACTAGGTGACAACGAACTGTTTTCTAATGAGGAGAGGTGGAAACGAAGGATCCAGGGAGGCTGGGGTGATAACAGCCATTCCACATTGGACCCTTGATCTGAGGCGATACACCGGCAATATAATGATTACTTTTTGGAGGCACTACTGAGTCCACAAACAATATATTTTCGCAACAATACCAGACCAATTAGAGCCTCCGGTTTCTTCCATGGTCTCTTCAGGTTTTTCCCGCCTGCTGTTAATACAATGGCAACCGGCAGAGTTCCTTAATAAGTCACAGAAAAGATCGCCTAATTACAGTCGAGTTCAGTGTGTTTTGGCTCTGTACCCAGAACGAGCTCTTTGTAGTAACGGGTACCGCATCCGAATCAAGGGCTGCACATCAACAAAACTTTGTCTCACTTGCTAGTCAAGAAATCCAACTCAGTGTCCCAGCTCAGGTTATTCCAGCTAAGGTTGGGGTTGGGATTCATTCCATGATTCCATCTGAGGTTGAATGTCGGGACACTGCAGGGCCGGAGCAAGTCTTGGTGAGGTTTTGTGTCCAAAATCGGAAAGAAACCACTAAAATACAATTTCTGAGCAACTTTAAACAAATTAGTTTGAATTCAAAAGCACATTAAAACAACAGAACCGGAGTTCTTTCCATCCCCAGGTTGTCAGTGTTGTTCAATGACGGCAGGTAGAGAGGAACACAGAGATGAAACACAGAGCTAGAGAGAGAGGGAGAGAGAGAGAGAGAGAGAGAGAGAGAGAATGAGAAGGTAATCTTAATTTTTGTTTAATTGTTCTTGCTTCCATACATTTTTAGATTTTTTGGCTACATTTTTTAAACACCCAACTACCCCCCCCAGTCTGCAGACTCGCCCTTCTCACGGAGCCAACATCTTCTCGGGGAATAATTGATTTAACAAATTACAGGCAATGTTTCATTTTTAGGAAGTGACAGGACGAAGCAGGGAACTGGGCTGCGAGATTAATTAGGAAACAATACGTCTTTATGGAAATTAATCACCAACAGCGCTGATACAGTTATTCCTCGAGACGAACACGGAGGATTCTGCCCGCTAGAGTTTTTAAAAGGGGGGGGATAAGAAATCCCTGGGACCCAAAAAAAAAAAATTAAAACAGAGGACTAGCTTCCAGTCATCAGTCATGCGAGTTTGATGAAGAACCCCATCTCCTCACATAAATTAGTGTGCGCTGAACAGTGGGGGTCGTGGGGAATATTAAATACAGTTTGCTGAGCACAGAAAAAAAAGATGTGTTGGAGCCCATTCTGCAGGTAGATGTGGCAGCAGAGCGCGGAGGGGACACTGCTGAGGGTGCACAACCGCAAACACATTTTTTATTATTATTTTTCCTAGACGACTGCTGTGAACACCCGTGGCTGAGACAGGTGAAGTGTTAATTAAGCAAATGGATAATTAGTCACCACCTCCCTCATAATGAGACACAGTTACTAGCCAATCTACAACCGTGGCGTTCCAGTACCACTCTGAGCTGCCAGGGATTAGAGAGGGACCTCCACTAATGACGTGACAGAGCGGATTGAGGCGTCTCTGCAGGACCAAGGCTGGGGGTCCCTGGATGCTGGGCACGAGGGTCAGGGCTGGGCAGAGGTGGCAGCGTTGACAGGCTGTGTGGCGCATGATAAGCAGCCTGCGCCGGGGCTCCGTGCACTGCGTTGTAATGAATCACTCCCCTTGCGTGCAGCCCAGTTTTGCATAATGCCTCTCCTCTGTCGCTGAACACCTGACACGTGGTGATGGAGAGTAATGTCTCCCGGTCCTCGCCCGTCGCTCCGAGGCAGTGTGGGGGGGTTAGCTTTGACGTGCAACGGTGCTGTTAATTTGCAGAGACCAGATCTGCACAGTGACAAGACGAACATGTTTTTTTTTTCCCTTTCCTTTCTCCTCTGCACATCCTCTACTCCCCCCCCCGCCTCCCTCGTGGCTGAGCATCCAGCTTTCGAAACAGGCGTGAAGTGACCAGGCTCAGTATCAATTTCACTTATTTTTTGTTTATACTGTGTTTCTTAGTCTTTTTCCATCCAATCTGAAAGGCGAGACCCCTGCTATTTCACCTCGCCCCAGTCACTGGGATCCGAAACTCTTCCCTTCTGCTCTCCCTCCTTCCCTTATAAATGAAGTTATTAATGCTTAACTATGTTATAAACTATTTATAACTCATTTATTAACACCAAATGTAATATACATTACGTTTTTAAGCAGCTCAGTGAAGGACATGCCGAGTCAAAATGTATCAAAAATTGGCAGCCTAAGAAGAAACTAAGAAACGAATGAATGAATGAATGAATAAATAAATAAATAAATAAATAAATAAATAAACGGGCCAATTTGTGCTCTGACTGAAGACATTTCCAGTTGGAGCCACTCAGTCCTGGAATACTTGATTGAAAACACTGTGGAGATAAACAGCTCGTCTCCCCCTCCTTGCTTCTGAGAATCGTCTGACAAATAATTTCTTATTGTCGTCGGCTGATCTCCTTGGGTGATGAAGTGGCACCCGGCTTTGCGAGCAGATCATGTCTCTCACAGCCGGCTGGGGCCACGTGATCCATTTTTGATGAAGCACGCATGAAGACAGAGGCAGTGAACCACCCTGTGCCGTGACAATCCCCCGGTAATTAATGCAAAAGAGCCAGACGCAATTAATTTCGGCCCCCCGACATAGCCAGTCGAGGAAACAGATGGAGATTTATTGAAACGAACACACCAGAACAAACAAACAACTCCACTACCACCACCACCTATCCCCGGAGAAACCCAAATAGTCAATCACTCCTTTCTCCTCTGTCTCTCTCTTTTTTTTGTTTTTTAGTGTCCGTTTTCTTCTGATTTTGTTCCCGGAGTTTATCTCAACTTCACTCATTTAAAAAACCATTAGAGGCAACCCAAGTATTGCTTGTCACTGCTGAGCATAATTGATGTCAGTGAGTGGGTGATTAGCGCAATAGCCATGCATCATCCAAACACGGTGCTTTTTTGGCTTGACAGCGGCATCACAGTCTTGGGCTCTCACTGACACAGAGATGTTTGCCACCCATTCATTAAGGCAGTGGAGATGCACACACACATGCACGCATGCACACACAAACAATGCTGCTCATCCATGCTCACAAATAACACCTTTTAGGGACTGCCACTTTGCTGAGGTCGAACCCTAGATTGTGAGGCTATCCTGGAAAGTGTGTGTAAAACTTTACCTATTGCACTTGCATCTTTTTGTTTTCATATTTATTAGATGACAACTTAAGGACTCAGATTGTCCACCAAGATCAGGGGGCAGCAAAACAGTCACAGCAAAAACATTGGTGATTTAACATCCTAGTCCTGCAACAAGAACTACACAGTTTTCAAGCATATTGTATTATAACCCCTCACCTTGTGAGAGGAGGCCATTCGATCCATCGTGCTCGTTTGGTGTCCATTAATAACTAAGTGATCCCTATCCCAAATTTTCAGCTTCAACCACATCGCTGGGGAGTTTGTTCAGATTGTGACAACTCTCTGTGTGAAGAAGTGTCTCCTGTCTTGAATGCCTTGAAGCCCAATTTCCATGTGTGTCCCCGGGTGCGTGTGTCCCTGCTGATCTGGAAAAGCTCCTCTGGTTTGATGTGGTTGATGCCCTTCATGATTTTGAAGACTTGAATCAAGTCCCCACGTAGTCTCCTCTGTTCCAGGGTGAAAAGGTTCAGTTCCCTCAGTCTCTCGTAGGACATTCCCTACAGACCTGGAATAAGTCCGGTTTTGTCAGAGTTGGATACAGAATGTATTGCAAAATACACCAGGACAGGAGCTGCGTTGGAAGGGTTTGTCCAAAATCCCTCCTGAAAAGTTGACAAACTTATGAAGGGGTTTCAGAAACTGCTTCCTCAATGTTACCAATGCCAAAGGAGGATTCACCAAGCACGACACTAGAACAGCATGTATTTAGAAACACATGTAACTATTTTTGAAAGATATGCTCTTGCAATACATACAATATTGATAATACCTTACTTTTGTATTTAATGGTACTGAAAAGAACTTCTATTTCTTGCTAAACGGACTCTTACTTACATTTAATTCAGGCCGTCAATGCATTTCCGAGGCTACTGTAAATTCAGCACTGTTGAGCTCTTCGCAATTACAACTGTCATACTGTTGTGTTGTTCCACAAAAGTAATCTTGGATCAAGGCATCAGCTGAATAGCTTCCTAATTACAATCCTTTTAATTCAGACCTGGAGCAATTGCTGTGTTCCGTTATATAACCTTGGCTACTAACTGAAGGCCAAGAGTGGGCGTACACCCTGTTAAATACATTGCGAACAATGAAATAAAGTGTCTATTGTCCCAGTGTGTTGGGAAATAAGTTTGTTTCTCTCACAGTCTGATTTGCGTCATTTTACTTCGAGGAGTGGGGGGAATCTAGAAGGCTGTAGATAGGGGGTAATTTTAATGCTCTGACTGAAATGCCATTCTAGGCAAGACCAAAAGGAGAAGATCTTTGTCTGTCAAAAGCACAGAAGACTAGCCCAGGTCATGAGGGCTTTTCTTTTCGTGTGTGTGCTTGTTTGTTGTCTTTGTTTGCTGGACTTAATCAAATTCATCTCTGCCGCTGACGGAAATTCACTTGACCGCAGAACTGGACTCGCCCCCACAGCTTCTTCTTTCATTTCTTCTCTTTTCTTTGAATTTGATTAAAAATCCTCCACATTCTTGGTAATGAAATACCTGAACACACATTCAATATTCCTGACTGCCGTCAGTGCTGGCTCTAGCCCCCTCTCTTCCCTTCCCTCGAGACGTGGACGCCGTCTGTATTGTAAACCCGTCGGATGAAACTAACTGTTGGACTTTTGAGGCAGGGACTCTTTTCCGCATTACCCCACCTACACGTAGTACCATTCTTAGGAATCAAATCTTACTTTCTAATGCCATAAGAGACCTCCAACCACAGCTCTTGGCATCTCCTGATAGCATCTCCCTCTCTCTAAAATAAAATAAAATAAAAAAATCCAGCTCCAAATGGCAGGCTTGCTCAGCTCCCACCTACGGAAGACACTAATACCTCAGGATAGCAGGCGCTACTGTGCGGCATTAACTTCCAGAAGAAAGTCTAATTCCTCGGGATCAACAGTACAAAATCACTTGCAGGAGACTCTCCCCTAAGAGAAGGACTCAGATGTATCTATTAGCTTACAAAAGGCACTAATGCTGAACAGACAAAGGCGGTCTGAGCTGCTCACATTAACTGATGGAAGGTGCTGAAATGTTATTAGTAAAAGCTGTGCAGTAGAATGGGATTTGGGGAAACGTAATTGGCTCTTGCTGAGGTTTTTTTATCTACATTTTTTCCAGGTTTGTATCTATTCATTCTTCATTGATAATGTGCAAATACACTTGATGCTACTGTGTATCGCTACACACAAACCCACGACCAAGCAACACAAACGTGATTTTCCAACACACAGTTTCTTTTCATGTCTTTTTAAAATATGAAAACTTTGCCCAATATGTATTTTCTCCTACCTGATATTTATTTCTATTTCCTGTATCATTACACCGCCCCCCCCAAGCAAAACCCCCTCACACTGTGGCTTTAATAGCTTCGGCTGGTAAATCGTGTGTCTCTGATGATGGACTTTTATCCCTGATGATATTAAATAACAGCATGTCAGCACAGAAATGTTTGTGGTCCGTAACATAAAACAGCCCATAAAGCAGCTCTTTAAGACACACAGAAAAGAGCTCGGAGAGAAATAAATAAACAACCAAACAGCAGCAGCAGCTTTTCTTTGGACAGACAGTATCTTCATCTCAGGTGCAAACATCCACCGAGCGCAGAGTGCCTTTGCAAATGTTGTGAAAGGTTCCTGTTGATTATTGTTTTTTGTTTTCAGCTTCAATGTGTCTGGGACGCACGAGAAGAATATCTACATGAATTCCCAGTCAAGGTTTTTAAGTCAGCATGAATACACCAGCACCTTGATTCCTTTGAAACAAAGGACTGTACAGTCCGTCCTAGCTTCGCGCTGAATTGTCTGATTACATTTTTTAGTCCTATAACTTTCATATAGAGTGTTGCTCATTCAGCCAATGACCCTGCTTTTACATAATTAAGTAGAGGTCTATGCCAACTGTGGAGAAATACAGTGGGTCTTTAGAAACCAGACATACCGATTTCTGTCTGCAGTTACCAAGGTAAAATGGTCACACATTACAGTAATGGACTGCAGTTCCTTATGAATTAATGTATGAATACCTGAATGGCTCTTTTCCGAGCTACAAATACCCAGACACCAGCCTTAGTCTGTAGTTGTGTTCCCTAACCTTGACCCTAAACCGTGTTATGCGGGTCAGTAACATCGGAACTGCGGCCAGTATTGTAAATTGTAAATTGTGAGTGCAAATCTTAATAACTTTGATGTCCTGAATCCCATTGTAAGTATCCATGCTTTGCATTCCTACTGTGTGAGGATGAAGTCATTTGCTGGGCATGATCTCCTCTTATCTTCCAGTAAGAACCTAAGTGGGGATGGACACCTGTGAGTAGCCCTTAAAAGACTGCATCTTATCTCGTATCTGCATCCTCCTCAATGAACTGCCTCATTGCAGAAGCAAGGCACGAGAGCATGGCACACTTGATGGCATTGGATTTGCTCACAGTTCATCCGGTCTGCGAGGAGTAACCTGTGTATAAGAAGAGTGGGCTGCCTAAGTGGTCTGACATGCGAGTGCCAGACAAGCGGGACACTCTGTACTCCGCAGTAAAGCACATGTCTGTGTTGTTCCCTTTCCTTTTCCCAAGATGAGGTCTTAAAAATCATTAAGGAACAAAGAAAGGAAAAAAAGCCCCAAAAATGTTATAGTAAGGCACCTCTGTGGCACTAATACCAGAACAGAAAGAGGCAATCCCCCTGTTGATTTCAGGACTGAATGTAAGCTTGTGTTTCTGACTTGTAAAACCTAGTGTGGCTTGATCCTACCTTACAAAGTTACAGGCCGGCTATAGTCCACCCTGCAGGAACCCGTCAGTGACCGTTGAGAAGTCCTGGATCTCCAGACTCTGGAGCCCTGAATCAGCTGGGTGGTGCACATGTGTGTGAGAGTGTCTGTGGGTCTGTGTGTGTGTGTGTGAGAGTGAGTGAGTGTGTGTCTGTGCTCTGTTGTATGACTGCTCTTTGCTTTTCTATAATTAATTATAATAATTATAATTAATTATAATTTTTTTAAAGACATGCTTCTCTTCTTTCTTGATCAGATGCAGAAGTGTATGTGTGTGTGTGTGTGTGTGTGTGTGTGTGTGTTCGTGTGTGTTGTGTATGCGCATGCCTGTTGCCTGTGTGACTGTCAGCTTGATAGGTGTGTGTGTGTGTGTGTGCATGCGTGGGTGTGTTATTTACTTGAATAGATGATTAGTCTGCGGACAAATTCCTGATTGTGAGTCACAGCAGTTCCATTACAGATACATTTTTCTTATATATAAATATATATACACACACACACAAACACGCTTGTGTTCAAAATTGAACGATAAATGAATGGTTTAGATTGCAAAAGGAAAAAAGCAAAACAGTATGTCCAATCATTGTGAAGTCTTAAATTAGTGCCAGGACAATGGGTCATGGCCAGACAAAGGAAACGCTGCAATATTGTGTGCTATATTAAATCATCTCAGCTACCATTGAATGACTCTTCACCCCGGCCTGAAATACATACAAATGGTGCCTGAGAGGGGAAGCATTGATGGAGCGGTGGGGTCGTGTCAGAAACTGTGGGATAAACCGGGGCAAAGGGAAGGCTCAAGAACTTTTCAGAAGAGGGAAATGGATGAGGCTGCCCCGAACATCTCCATGATGACCTCTACCTCTAGCAACCAAACCCTGGAGGGAGAGTGTGCTGTCTGGGCACTGGCTGCAGATTGATTCTGACCTACTTCTAATCTGCTCAGGTGCTAAAAACTCTAGACAGTGTACAAGTCCAGACAGCACACTCTCCCTCCAGGGTCTCACTGTGCATAACTGTCATATGTTTTTCACAGGGTGTACAAATACCCCGCAGCTCGGAGGTCTGCGTGCTGGGGGTTCGAGGCTCACTGACTTCCGTGTTAATAGGTGAGCCTGACACAGCTGCCGAAATCTGAGATCACCCGCTAAAGCTGCTCTAGTTCGAAAGGTGGGCGTCGTCTGTGGTCTTTGTGTTTGCTTGGATCCCCGCTGCAGCCTTCACTTCTCATGGTTACACTGCCAGCAACGGGGCTCAGAGTAAAGTGGCTGAATGTTTCTGCGCTCTGCATGAGCTGCACTTAATGGACCCGATGCAATGAGGAATTTAACCCCCGCAGCTGTTCCTGTACCCTGTAACCCCCCACTACACACACACACACACAGTCCAGCCCCCCCTCTCTTCCAACAGAAGTATCAGTTTAACACTAAGTTACCAGCCCTGGGAACTATGCTGATATTTGTACTGTAAGATATTTATAAGAAAAGAACAACAACAATAAAAAGATTTCGCTTGATACTTAGAAGACAATTACCTGGCATGGAAGCTATTCATTATCCTGGCGCAGTAACTGGCATGGAAAAAACACTTTGCTGCACGCTCACAAACACAAAGACATGACAGGATTTCTGTGCATTAACCATCCGTGATCATGTAGCTCTCTCAGGTGGCGTAGGAAGGAGAGCATTTTCAGGAGAGTACCTTAAAAAACATACAGAATAAACAGATATAACTATAATTATTAACAACAACATCAACAACAGCAATAATAATAATAATAGATGCTGTTTTACTCTTGCTGCATATCAGTTCTCTGAATTTCAGTTTTGCCAAATGAAAAATACTCATAAGAGCAGCCTTCAGGCAAAAACATCTGAAGGACAGTGGGCAGGTTCTGTTCCTTCAGCATACAGGAAACCTGTCTGATAGAGCAGCCAGTAGCAATGCAACAACCTAGCAAGCAGTCTGTGGTTGAAGACAAGTAGCCGCTCTCGGTATGTATAATAGTCCAGAGGGGCGGCAACAATCATTCTCATACCTGACTGGAAGGATACTGGTGACATTACAAACTACAGGTCCACTCTCGTTTATCTGCCAAACGCTAATCTGCCAAATTCGCAATTCCGCCAAAAATCGTCAAGAACAAATGAATTCCCATTATAAAACTACTTGTTAATTCACCAATTCGCAAACCGCCATCCGTCAAAGAGGTCTCAGTCTGTACTTGTATCTAGTTCTCGTTAGTCCACCAAATGATCAGTAATCCAATGTGAATTGAAAAGTTGACAATTGGACATGATAAAATAATACGCTTTATTTTGTTTTTATATTCGCATGCAATTAAATCTCTCAATAATCACAGACAAAAGCAATATAAAGTGACGCTGTTATCAATACTTCAGTGAACGGAGAGGTTAAATACAATCAGCGTGAGTGCGCATAGAAGGGTTTTAACAGATAAATCAAAACATGACACAACTCCAAACTAAAGTGTTTACTTTAAACCAAACAGGAACACATAGGATCAAAATGACACACACTTCAAACCAATAGAAATCAATGTGCAAAAAACACTCAACAAGTAAAATAATAAACTCACACATGCCTGTAAACCCCCATAGGCAGCGCCAGTTACCCAATCAATTAACCCCAGCCCCCCCAGGTTCTGATAATATGCTGTACACAAATGGCAATAGTAGCCCACTTAAAATGAATTAAAATAACCCCTTATTCTCCTTATGTCCCACCTCATTAAGATAAGGTAGATAGAATTAAATTAAAACATGTTTCCATGCAGTAATGTTCGAGGGGGAAATGTCACAACCACTAAAGAGAGAGGGGTTTGCTTGTCTTACTTTAATTGATCTGCAGAATATGCACATCAGCTGCAATCAGGGAAGAAAACAGCTAGTTTGGTTTGAGGTCCCTTTCCGTACTGCCCACACTCCCAAACGGCAAGCGTTCAGCTGTTTTCCTGCCGCAGTTTCCCAGTACAAGGTATGTATCCCTTTTGTTTCCTTCTGCTCATTCTCAAGCGGCACAGCACTCAACACAGCGTTCTACCACCCAGCTTCTCACTCCCGTGCCTTTATCTCCCCCTCTTCACAAATTACATGCATGCATAAGGCATGTATTCTCATTAATCCACCCAATTTGTTAATCCGGCAAATTTTCAGAAAACAAAATCTGGTGGATAAACAAGAGTGGACCTGTATTAGGACTGTTAACACACCCACTGTGGACTCTTGAGTTAGGTGCTGAGTATAGAGATGTCAGAAAACAAATGATTCGCACACTTACTGGCAGACTCCACAGATATTCGGGACTTAGGCCTACTCAAACTAGAACAATTTTGGCCTTGCAGCTTTCCCCAGAGGTTTGTTCTCTTTGATTGTCATGGCTGAGGTTAGGGCCACAGTAGTTTGGGGGTTTCGACCCAGGGCGCTCACTGTTCTGCACAGGCACTTACAAGGACAGCCCGAGGGACCACTATTGTAGCTCTGCAATGACTCACAGAGCCCAAGGTCACAAACGGAGGTTTAGAAGTCAGTGTAGGACTGGAGATTAGAGACGATTGGTCACTCAAAGAGTTATACGTGTCAAATGTAGCTGAGGCTGATAGTTAAGGATGGACTGAGTGGGTCTCCTTCCATGTGCCACAGTGCTTAATTTATTTATCTCAGGCCTAGACCAAATACAAACTTTAATCCACCTGCTAAATTGCAAATCACAAAAACTGCTCCCATATAACAATCATACTTTGTATCATCTTTGTAATGGTATGGCAGTAGAACAGATTCAGTTCACAATTATGTTTCCATGAAATACTGTTCAGCTGACCTTTAAATGTCTACCCAGCAATGTACGCAGCGATCTTAGTTTTTTTGGAGAACCCTTATTTACACTTAAGTTGATCCTGAGGTGAAACTGATGAAAATTACAATAATGTCAGGCACACTCAAAAGCACTCAAAATGTATATCCAAACAGACCAAAGATTACACACAGAGGTGAGACTTGGTACATGCTTTTGGAAAGACGCCCAGAAACTGAAGTGGATCTAGAGGGAATGATAATATTTCCTTAGCCGTCTGCCTGGCGTTCAATACCCAAATGGCAGCGCACAGACTCTTACAGTTGTCACCGTAATGGCGGTAAATTAGCCTTAACGAAAAAACAAACAGACACACAAGAGCCCAATGCGAAGCAAAGAGCGCCATTGCAGACAGGGCAACTCAGACGGCTCCCTCTCTACAGGAAGTCCTTCCACCTGGGAGTAACTGAGCATGCAGAGGGACGAGGGAGGGGACAGAGAAGGAAGGGAAAAAGGGAGGGTGAGAGGCTGGTGTTTGGTGTTTTTCCAAAGAGGCACTCACTCACTCACCTCACTCATTTACACTCACTCACTCTCTAACTCACTCTCTCACACATTCACTTCCTCACTCACTCATTCACTTCCTCACTCACTCATTCACTCACTCATTCACTTCCTCACTCACTCACTCTTTCACTCTCTCACTCATTCACTTCCTCACTCACTCGTTAATTTCCTCACTTACTCTTTCACTTCCTCACTCATTCACTCACTCACTCTCTTGCTCACTCACTCTCTCACTCCTTTCCCTGTTTATGCAGAGAACTCTCCAGCAGTGCTCTCAGCCGCCACCTGTCAGTAACTCTGGCCCGGAGAGAGTCAGGAGCAAAACGCTGCTTTGTGGCGGCCTGACCCTGGGACGGTCCTGGGCTCCGCTATGGGGAGCTTTAACTACATTTAAAACAGTGCTGGGCTTGACAGGCGCTCAGGGGACGAAGTGTTTTAACAGCATGACTACTGCGTCCCCTGCCTCCCTCCGTCTCCGGGAAGCCCAGCCCGATCCGTTTGTACAGGCTCCCCTCGCGCGTGGCACAGAAGACATGATTAATGTGCTGCTCTCACCCAATTTCCTTTCTTTTTGTCTTTGTTCCTTCCTCACTTTATATCGTTCTTTTCCCCTTCTTCTTCTCTTTTGTACGTACAGTATCTCGGGCTTTTGAAGCGAATGCAAAGCAACCCAGCGCATCTCGCAGAAAGTGGGGTCCCTAAAGTATTGCTCTCGTTTCAAGAACAAAAAAAGGAAAACAACACAGCGAATCCTTAATTTGCAGGCCTAGTATGAGAGACACAATGCACACAGAGAATGATACCAACACCACCACTACTACTACTACTATACTACTAGTAGTAATCACAATCAAAATGATCATGAACATCTTAAGCTTTCTATCTATGATTCAACTGTCTTCAAAGAAAGCAGCACGTAGCACACGCTTCAAAGCCAGGCCTGGAGGGGGACAGTCTCGGGCGCTATGATTGGTCACTTTGAATCATCACCTGCATTGGACCAGGGACAACACGCAGAACTCAGCTCCCTAATCAGGAGACTCCGCACGGAACAAAAACAAGAACGGGGGCAGGGCCGCAGGGACTGGCTTGGAGAAACAGTGCTGCTAAGATCGGTGACTGTTCCTACGCCACATTCTATAGGTTTTGGTGCTGTGAGTTAGGGTTGGGTTAGCTGGGGTGAATATCAGGGCTGGGTCTGTCTCAGGGTCTCGGGGCTTGCATTACAGCGTGGGGTCACAGCTCAGGCTTGTGAATACATTTATGTTGATGCTCCGGGAACTGTCGAGAGCTTTTAGACGGATGAATGAGGAATTGTGCATCCCTGACCCGGAGAGACCCCCCAAAGACCCGTAGGCAAGTGACAGACAAGTTGATATATTAGTCATCTGCCTAGGAGCTTATTACAAGTGTGTTTAGTTATTAATGAGTCAACTGCAACAAGATAATTTTTTTCACTTTTTCAGTTGGGAGGCTTTCTGTATCAACTCTTCGTAGGAGAGATTTAGCTTTGAGAGGGTGTGAAACAGCTTGACTTAATAGAAACATATATATGTTTTCTTTTCAGTTTGGTCTTTTTCAAAGGTCTGCATAGGTGACGCTCGGTGTGGAGGAAATTAATTCAAATGTATTAGAAGTGTATACGAGTGGAGGAGCTTTAATTACATTAAGCTGGAAAAGGTTATTACCATTGTCTTTTTTTCCCTGTGTTCTAAATTATATATATAAATCATATATATCGAAATTAGATATATCTCTCTCTATATATATATATCAATCTGAATCTGAATCTGCACCAAATAAGTCTAATATTTGTATTTTATTTATTGAATTACTTATGAGATATTAAAACACAGCTGATGAGCTCAGAACCTAATTTAAATTCCCTTAGGATATTAGTTCAATCTCTCATTTTTTATGTTTTCAAATACAAAAATTCTGCAGATCTGGGTGATGGAGTGTTTTAATTAACGCAAGACCCGATATTTGGGTTGAGGTTCCACAGACGAGATGAGACCCACAGCAGTTCCCAGGCGCCAGCATCCTTCATTGCTGGAGTCGTCCTCGAGCTCCTGGACCCTCACAGAGACTATACAACATCTTCGGGACATTAAACATCTTCTGTGCGAACAATGCTGTAACAGAAACCACCTACTTCCAGCCCATCCCAGTGTATGGGACCGTTAAGCGCAGTGGTAGTGCGTGTGTGATTGTGTGTGATTACAAACATCTAGAACAGCCCAGTGTCTACTGCTTTAGTTTTACTTTGCCTTCTGACAGAGTTTGCTCATTCCCAATTGAACTCATAATTTGGTGTAATTCAACCTCTTTCGTCGTTTTCAAGTTGCAGGTTTCAATTTACATCTTAATTGAAAGTCTAATTTGCAACTTGTTAGTCCACTTTAAAGGCTCAATTGAGTAACCAAGAGCACATGCAGAAGAGTGCTGGGAAAAACGAGGAACACTGGTCTGAGGGAAAACTGGGATCGGGATGGTATTGGAGCTGGCCATCCTGTTCCTTGAAGATCAAGTTTCTGCAGGACGTTATGGTCTCCTATCACCCGCCAGCTGCTTCCCACCTGAAAACAATGCCTACCTGGTCCCATTGACCCAACCAAAGGAGCAATCCAACCAGTGAGCGAAAACCAAAAGGCTGTATTGCTCTCCAAGCCTGGCATGGCCCACCATCGGTCTACATGGAGTTTTTAACAGAGATTTGGGAGGAGGATGACCTCTCTCTCTGCCTTGACTATCTCCACGCCCAGCTTAAGTACTTTCCCAGCATTCATCACTTTGCATCGCTCCTCAACCCCACGCACAGCCTGCCCTGCAGCAGTTCCTTGGCTCATTCCATCTCATCGTGAGGTTCTGATGGCCTCATCCTCATGGCCGGGTCATTGTTCCCTAAGTCCAGCTAGTCTAGACCCAAATAAACACCATTCACCTTATATTACACACATCTATCAGGGTTGTCCGAACTCCCGAAACTCTGCTATATGCGCAAGCTCTCAAAACACAGTAATCGTGCTCAGGTGGGGAGTAGCTGATATATTTAGATCTAATCAGGTGTGCAATGTGCCGGTCAGAGCACTCATTACCGTTGTTGTTTTTTTCAAGATGAGCACAGTTCGGTGGGGGGTGGGTGTTGCGCTTCGTGCTGCACTTAGCGACCAGTCGATTAGCAGTGTGGGGTTTTCAGTGTGTTGGTCCGAACAGCTCTGGCTGAGGAAGAAATGGAGGAATCTGCGCTGCCTGGAGAAGGACTGGAGGAATGCTTTACATATGCAAGAATGCGGTCAGTGTCACTTTCATCGCAAAGTGGTTATGTCATAATTGGAAGAACATGACAGGTGATCCAAAGGAAAAGTCAATGTTGAAGTGTGAGCCCTGTCAAGGTGTGCAGTGTGCGTGGGTGTGTCTGTCAGGTGTGACGCATCCAGTAGTCTGTCCGAGTGACTGTGCTGGGAATGTCACCCTTTTCTCCCGCTTTTATTTTTTTCCTCCCTTCCTCCTAGTAGCTGATTGTCATGGCAACGCAAGGCTGCATTCCGACCACAGACTTAATGCAGTTATGAAACAGACAGAACACGGAGAAATAAAATAAAAGCTTGAAAATGTGAACACTTAATTAGAGGGGGGGTGCGGGTACAGAGAGGTGTGAGTGTGTCGGGGGGGGGGGGGCGGCTGTCATGTTATGTAATTTATTTTTCTCGGCAGGATTCTACTCTAAGATAAGGTTGTCTGACTGAAGTTCAAGCTGTGAATCAATAAATCCTGGCACAGGAGTTCCCAGTGCAATCAGAACTTATGCACACTGGTTAGCAGCCCATTTAAATAACGTTGCCCTGTATCTGGCAATCTGACCCCCCCCCCCAAATATTTCACTGTAAAACAGACAGAAATAACAGAGAGAAAGGTCAGGGGATGACGGCTCATTTTAAACAGATTACATGCAAGCGAGATCAGATTATCCTGCTCCAGATAACTTTACCATTGAGTCCATAAATACCTTTTCATTAGGAGGCTTAGGCAGGGCGATCCCTTTAAGGAGATTGTGGGAAGAGCATCTGCAATGGAGGCCCACGCATAAGTGGCGCACGATGCCGTGTAAAAAGCAGGCAGAGATCGCAGGCCCGTCCAGCTGTTTTCTCGAGCCAGAACCCTCTGTTCACCGGGATGGGAACGAACAGGGATTTAAAGGCAGCCCAGATCTGGCTTTCAATGTATTTAACTGCGGCATGTGAGAGTGCAGGTAGATATTAATTCATGCATTTGCTTGTTATGTATTTGTGACTTAACGAGCATTGCATGATTCATGTATTCGTGAAACCACTTGCACAGCAGTCAGAAATGAAAGGCATGAATTAAAGATCAGAACTGGTCAATCCCTGCACATTTTTATATTCTTCCACTGTTTTTGATGGCCTGAAACCGAGTCTATTCCTTTCAATGAGAATGAACAGTTAGCTCACGGACATTGTGCACACCAAGCCCTGCTACTAAGCCCACCCCACACAGAGGCCTTTAGATTCCACTGTTTTGTGTGGATGTGTAACACCCTTCAGATTAGAGGCAAACAAACAGTTTATTCCCAATGGATTTGTTTTTTTTTTAACTACAAACCTGTAGTTTGTGGCGCAGCCTGTTGGTGGCGACACTCAAAGCGTCAGATAGAGACCTGTGCGGTTGCTCACTCTTCAGACCTGCTTTACTGATGACTGGAGCGAATGTGATTTGATCTCTTGTTTTAACCAATATGCAGGTCAGTGTATATCGGGTGTTTGCATTTTGAAAGCTAAGTTTATATGAAGGTTACTTTTAGATTATATAATTCCTTGTTTTGCCTAAATATGACCGAAAAGGCTAATAAAGATGGATGAAAGATGGTGTGTAATTGTGCATCTCTCTCAGTGCTACAGTGCTATGAAAACTAGGACTAAATGTTCGCTTCTGTAATATGTACTACTGGAAAAGTGCAATAATACTGCATAAACAGTTATCAAAACATAGATTTAATGCTTACCAATGAAATGCATATTTTCTTTCTGTAACTACGCCTTTGATTTGAAAATAAATACATTTCACTGATATCTGAAGAGAAGGCAGCAGCCCTGACTGTCGGGCAGATTCGTGTGCAGGAGAATACTCTGCCACAGTTTAATCTAGGACTTGTAACGGATGTAATTTTCCTATTCATTTTTCCCCATCTGCATGAGATCCAAGACCTTGCCTTCGCTGGACCAGCACATCCGAAATGCGGATTGACAATTCTGCTTCTGTTGCATTCGTGATAATTCACTAATGCGCTCCCTGGCGCACTCAGAATGGATTTGAGAGATTTAAGTTCCCAGCCCAGCAATGCCACTCACTGTATAACATTGCACGGCAGTGAAATGATGCTTATGAAGCGCAGTGTGGGCGCTGAGGCATTCAGGAACACTGATAATGCCCAGCGTGAAAAAAAAAAAAAAGAAGTTTCCGTTCAAAAGCTTCCTTTAGATTACAGGTCGAGATTGCAACGATGACGCTCTCGATAAAGTTACAGCTGGTCTAGAGCGGAAATACCCATTAAGTTACTGGGGAAACAGATAAGACTCCCATTACGTGATTCAATTCAGATTTTCATTAGCTGCCGCAAACTGAAGCGAGCAGAGCGGTGTGATGCCTCCCGTCATTGCCTCAGTCACATGACCGGCTGTGCAAATTTACTCAGGGCAAAGGGGACCAGTTTGAAATGATTAGACATCCGTGGCATGCTTGCAGCCCCTCAAAAACAAAAACAATCAAAAACTCCCCCTGCGCCACGGTCTCAGCCTCCCCAGGTTTTATCAGTGCGCGCTGCCGACGGCGGGAGCTGGCTGTTCCAAGATCACGACCTTACATGGGTGGAATTTGCATCGCCAGACGTGCAAAGTCAGTCTCGAAATTCATCTCTCCTCTGGCTCATTACCGCGCGTACCGCACGAGGGCCTGCAGCTCGTAAAGGCCGAAACGGATCAAGCTGCTACGCGACAGGAGTCTGATTCAGCTTCCCCGCAAACCGCCCCTCGTAAAAGCGCTTTTCCACTCGGCCGCCAACTGCTCGGTTTCATTTCACCTTGATGAGAAGAGAAGGAATGGGAGTTGGAGAACATTTCAGTGGTGTAAATGATTGCTTTAATTAATAGGCAGCATCTGGAGGCATATTAATGATATCAACAGCTGCGGGGCTAAATATAGCCGCTGTTTGTTTAAAACGGGCCCTTCAGAAAGGTTAGCAGACAAACAACAGCTATCAGCCCCTGCCTGTGTCTTGCCTGTCTGATGAAGTGTATAAAAGCACCCTTGGAGAGATGATTTAATGGCAGCGCAGTTTAGCAGTGCAGCTGCCGGGGCCGTCACAAGGTGTGGTCACAACTTCACATGACATGCGGGGGGGGGGAAAAGAAGATTAAGAAGATTCTCAAATGGGTATTTTTTGCAAGTCAAAGTGTGAAGTAACAATGGAGAGTTGAGGGAAACGTCTGCAAGTTCTGGAAAGAAACAACAAACTTATTTTGGCATCTTTTTCTTTTGATTTTCATTCCCAGTTTATTGTTTAATCAGTGTGTGTGTTGTAGGCAACCCCCAAGCATGCCAGCCTCCTGGGCACCCTGCAAGCCCACAGCGCAAACAGCAGAGCTACGGTGGCAGACAGAGCACCTAAATATACAGCAGACTGCCAAATAATGATGCCAGATGTTCTTTACCTGCATAGGGAGTGACTGGTACGTAATGACTCACTAAATTCTCAATGTACCACTTCTGTGATGCTCTCAATATAGCGCCCTGCCTGCAGTACTTGTCAACTATAGACCTGTATTCCTCATTAAACTAGATATCAAAATGAATAAATAACTAATAAACTAGCTCTGAAACTATAAAAATAAAAAAAGCAAGAGAAGCAAACTTAAAAAAACAACAACAAAAACACAACTGAAAATCACTATCATTTCTGTTTTGGTAATATCACCCCCAGCGACCCAACAACACACAGACACTGAAAACAAACAAGGAAGCTGTCAGCCGAGTAATTAGATAACTGTCATATATATTTTAGCCGTAGCGTGAGAACCTGAAGGCACCGCTTTGGGAAAAACCTCACTCTAAATCAACCCCCTCCTCGGCCACCTACCCAGGGCCTGTAATCCTGCCGAGCACAGGCAGACATGACGGTTTACACTGATTTACGCTGGCACCAACACGGGCGGCAGTGCGATAATGGAGTGTTCAACACAGTTGAGCAGAGGATGAGGGCGGGGCCTAATTAAGGGCCAATGGCAGGAGAAAGCGGTCATACCTTAGTGGGCACCAGATAATCGTCTGCAGATATTAGCGCTCGCCCGTTAGTTATCCAGAGATCATAAAACATATTATCTTTTTTTTTTGCTGTGTGCTGGCAATTTGCGAGGAGCAAATTACTGCAGACACTGACCTGAATAAACACCAGGATCCCGAGAGAACTTGGCACAATCTACGGGATCTGTGCGCAATCCTTATTACTATAGTTGCTCATTTGTTTCTTGTCTCTTCTTGTATTGTTGTTTTCTTTCCTCTGCTCATTGGTAAACGGGAACAGCTTACAACGGGGAAATTAAAAAAAAAGAGGCCTTCATTGGTTTGTTACCATAGGCATCTGCTTTTGCTTGCTCTCGGCTCCGCAAATAAAGTCGTTGTGTGTTGGGTAAGATGAAAATCGTGACATCTTGAGATAATTACTTCGGGAAGAGGCAGCCTGACTCCCGCCTCCCCCTCCTCTCTCTCTCTCTATTATGTTTATCACAGTTGTTTCCCCTTGATGTGTAACATTCCCTCTCTTAAACATTTTGCACGTTTAAAAAAAATGAATTTTCAATATGATAAAACACAACCCAATGCACAGAAGTGATACCTCACTCTCGAGGCAGTTCAGTTCCCTCGATTTCCGCTTTAATTTCCTCTGGCTGGCGATAGAAGTACATGAACCCAGACACACCCCAATGCACTCTCAATCACACGCACCACACACACACACACACACACACACACACACACACACACATGTTCACATTGACTCTCAGGCCGTTCACCCCAGCTACTGTCCCTGCTGCTCCCAGTTACTGTTGCTGCTCAGCATTGCTTCTGCGCATGTCTAACTCCTTCTCCATAGCGCCCCAGAGCAAAGCTTTCAGAAGCTACAAGGGACATGAAACTGCAGTTATATAAGTAAATAACTCTCTTTAATATCAACAGAATAAAATATTAAAATCAAAAGGATGATTCCAACTTCCCCTAAAGACGGATTCCTGTTTGTACATTGCCTGCGAGCTCGGGCAGAGAGGTGTGCTGTGGAAGGAGCCAGTGTGGGTGTTGACTGTGTGTGGGCGAGAAGCATTGACTGCCACCGACTTCTCTCTGGAGCTTGGCTGTCACCCTTGACAACAGGGACTTCTTAGCCCCAGATTTTGCGGTTTACAATCGGCGCTGCTTAATTAGCAGGACGAGCGTCAATAACAGCCCGCGCTCCCTTAGTTGTGTTCCAGCAAGTCTGAGGCCTGTCCTGGCCTAGTCTCCTCTCCTCCTGACCCTCACTCCTCTCCTCTCCCTTTCTCTCCTCTCCTCTGCTCTCCCTTCCTCTCCTCTCTCCTGTCCCTTCCTCTCCTCTCCTCTCTTCTCCTTCTCTCCTCCCCTCTCCTCTCCCTTCCTCTCCAGTCTTCTCCCTTTCTCTCCCCTCCTTTCCTCTCCCTTCCTCTCCTCTCTTCTCCTATCTTCTCCCTTTCTCTCCTCTCTCCTCCCTTCCTCAACTCTCCTCTCTTCTCCTTCTCTCCTCCCCTCTCCTCTCCCTTCCTCTCCAGTCTTCTCCCTTTCTCTCCCCTCCTTTCCTCTCCCTTCCTCTCCTTTTCTCTCCTCTCTTCTCCCTTTCTCTCCTCTCTCCTCACCTCTCCTCTCCTTTTATCTCCTCTCCCATTCTCTCCTCTCCTCTCCTCTCCCTTCCCCTACTCTCCCTTTCTCTCCCCTCCTCTGCTCTCCCTTCCTCTCCTGTCTTCTCCTCTCTTCTCCCTTTCTCTCCTCTCTCCTCCCTTCCTCACCCCTTTTCTCTGCTCTCCCTTCCTCTCCATCCTCTTCCTTTCTCTCCTATCCTCTCCCTTTCTCTGCTTTCCCTTTCTTTCCTCTCCTCTCTCTCTCCTCTCCTCTCTCGCTCTCCTCCCCTCGTCTTCTCCATGTCTCCTCAAGCTTTAGTTTTTTTCCTTTTCAACAAATACCACTTTTCCGCCAAAATTTGACTCTCAGGCCGACACAGGACCAGCTGTACCTGCACCCCCCCCACGCTCGTAAAGTGTTGCTATTCATTGCTTTATTGCTGTCTGGAGAGCAGCTCATCCAGTTGTTTTGAAATGTGTGAGCTTTAATTAAGAGCCAAGTCTTGAGGGTAACATTATCTAGGTTATAGTGACCTAGTTATGTACAGGCATGGATACCTGCTGGGCTGAACACCTCTAAACACCGAAGGTTTGTAAGTTTCGAACGCTTCAAGATCAGCGAAACCTTCATGATGAGAGCCGTTGTATTCCCCACACTGTGCTTAAATCCAGCGCCACGCAAAGTCTCCGCTCTTACTTCAAGGTTATGGTCTGGGCATATGCTCCTGCAGGTTTAGACATCGGTACGGAATATATCTATTGTTTCAGTCTTGATTGTTTCATCTGCTGGCAGCATCTGCCACGTGGGAAGAAAGTTTGCCAAAGTGTTGTGTTCTGGTGCCTAAACTAAAAAGACATAAATATGAGGGTGGCATTTAAAGAGAAGAGGAAAAAATAAATAAACAACTCTCAAGCCTCTCAACACATCGAACCCATAGGAAAACACAGTAAAACCCTGGTACAGCCACAATAAAAACAGGGTAAACAATTTCCCAGAAACACGTACACACTACGCTAATGAAAAATGAACCGCTATTAGACGGCAGAGATATTTGTATCTGATGGTGTGTTTTCTTGTTTGCTTGCCTGCTCCCTCCCCCACTATTTAAGACTCTTATATTTTAACGCTGCCTCATTACAATTAAACAACAGTGTCAATTTAGCAAAGGATTAAAGCTCCATTTGCACTCATTAATTTCGGTTTAGGGACAACCTGAACAACGCTGTTATTGAGGCTGCTTGGCAAACACAAACTCGACAACTCAATTAGAAGTATTAACATTTCTGCTTATGCGTTGTTGTTGTTGTTGTTGTTGTTGTTGTTGTTGTTGTTGTTGTTGTTTTTTAAATATATGAATTGACGTCTCGTGATTTTCCAGGTCCATATGCCATAGCTAGTCTGTGAGCATGTTCCTTGTTATGCCGTATAAATCGATCTATTTCAGGCAAATCTGCTTGGCTGTTGTATGTTCGCGCCGGCTTTCCCTTTACCTGCGGTGACTTTGATAGGCTTATCAAATTTATGAAAAGAGACAGAGATAGATAAAAAGATAAGGAGAGAGATGGGAATTTTTGGTTAATCCATCTAAATTATGTCAAGATTTTCATTCCCCTCCAGACTAAATCAAAGCAATTCTTTTTTCTTCAGTTTTTTTTTCCCCTTTCAAATTGAAGATCTGCAAGGGAAGAACTTACTTGTGTTCCTGACAAGGCATTTACCAACCCACACCCTAATAAAGTGAGAGGCTACTTGCTTTAATAGTACATTACTGCTCAATGCATAGAAAAACCCATAACTCATTTCATGAATACTGTAGCAAGCCTTTATGTTAGAATTAAACATTGCAGTCCTCCTTACATGCAATTTTCTGCATAGGAGAGAGACAGAGAGAGAGAGAGAGAGAGAGAGAGAGAGAGAGAGAGGGGAGAGAGATAAAGAGAGATAGAGAGGGGGAGAAAAAGTGAGAAAGAGAGAGTGACGGAGAGAGAGAGAAAGAAAGAGTGAGAAAGAGTGAGAGTGAGACTGGGGGGTGGAGAGGGAGAGAAAGAGAGAAAGAGAGAGAGAGAAAGACTGGTACTTAATTTCTGACATCAGCTTAATCTACCTATGAAATATGGAGCGACAGAAAAGTCAGAGCTGTCAAAAGTCAAATACAGAAAAATAATGATAGAGGGAGTGAAAGAGATCATACTCCCCCCCCCCAGGATCCCTCTCTTGTGTTCTCTCTTCCTCTCTCCCTCTTTCCTCCTCTTCTCCCTTTCCCCGGTAAACACATGGCGTGCCGGTGAAGGTGCGGACTCTTGGGGGATGGAGAGTGCCGAGCCGCCCCCCCAGAGGGGAGCAGACGATAATAAAAAATAAATTAAGTGAGACATCCATCAACTGGCTGTCAGAGAGCAGCGCTGGCAGCACAGTCCGCCCTTCTCTACGACCTCAGAGCGCACCCTCCCCTACCCCTATCGCCTTCACCATCATCATCAGCACCCCCCTGGCCTTCCTCTTCCCCTTCCTCCACTCACACACATCCAGGTGCGCACTTTCCCACTTTCCCACTTCACCAGTCGGAGAGCCAGGCAATCAGGAGCCAGTGGGTGTAACAGCAGCAGTTGCTGAGCAGAGAGAGAACCTCACATGAATCTGGAATCGTTTTCCCAGCATGCCCGGCACAATGTGGGCACACTGTGTGTCTGTCTGCCTGATCAGGTGATGTCACTCATCACTTTTACCCCCCTGAGGTTTCAGTAGAATCCAACCCCTCCCATGCTTTTGGTGTAGGAGTAAGAGCAGTGCAGTGCAGTTCAAGTCTTCAAAATCATGAAAAGCATCGACCACATCAAACCAGAGGAGCTTTTCCAGATCAGCAGGGACACACGCACCCGGGGACACAAATGGAAATTGGGCTTCAAGGCATTCAAGACAGAAAACAGAAGACACTTCTTCACACAGAGAGGCGTCACAATCTGAACAAACTTCCCAGCGATGTGGCTGAAGAGACAATTTGGGAACATTTAAAAATAGACTGGATAGGATCCTTAGATCACTTAGTTATTAATGGACACCAAACGACCACGATGGGTCGAATGGCTTCCTCTCGCTTGGACACTGTCTTATGTTCTTATAGTGCAGTATAGTGCAGTTCGAGGCTCATATGCTGTAGGCCGGCGTTCGCTAGCTTTGTGTGTTTTCTGCCACTCCGAATCTGCACGGCCACGTGAGAAGAGTGCACCCAGGAACGCGGGAACACACGCATGCTCTTCACACATTGCACCCTCCCCGAAACCCGTCACACGCCAGGGAGTATTTCACATACTCCAGACTTGGGCACGCTGGTCGAGCACACACCACGGTGCTCCACAGTGGAACAGAACGACATTGTCACGTAAGACGCCTGCTCCCCGCTTTAAGGCACACTTAGGTCTTATCATACACCACTTGACATCCAGAGCATTTCTGTTTTAATTTAACTGTGTTAACCGCACAACACGTCTGTCAGCTTCTGTCAACTGTCTCCAAACCGATTTTCCACCTGCTGGGAGCAAGTGCCACTGGGATAAGACTCCAGAAAAGTCGGTATATTCCGAAAAAGGGTTCAATCCTTTTAACTAATATAGCAGAGCATTTTAGAAAGACTGTAAACAAACCCTTTACATTTCACTATGGTATCTCAAGCTGACAGAGAAGGAGACCTACATTTAACAATTAAAAATGTTCATTATAAAAATTTAAAAAGATAACCACACTTTTAATGTAGCCTGGCCCCATGCATAATTGAGCAATGCGTATTTCACACCAGATTTAACCATTTCTTCAGATGTCCTGTGTGTTTCCTCAAAGCCATGTGTGACCATGAGGCACCTCGCACATACCCCAGCGATTGAGCAGTTGTGACAGCGCTCTCCGTGTGCAATTAATTTGAGAGAACTATTGCATTTTGCAAGACCTCTGTGTCTGAAACATATTTTCTATCCCCTCTTATGCGTGCTTCACAGTGAAAGCTTTTCTACTCTTTCCCAGACCAGGGTAACAGATGCTCACTGTAAAGAGCCTCAGCGAAAGCACCTACGATAAAGTGATCATAGGAAATTGAAAGTCTATTGGATTGTTTATTGCTCTCTCTCTCTGACTAAACCAGTCAACGGGTGCAGGTATTCATTACCAAATGCATAGACATCTCCTCAGGCAGTCAGAGTTATTGCAAAGCAGAGAAGATTTGTGGAACGGTCTAAAAAATACATGGTGGAAAACATAAGAAATTAAAAGTATCCTCTCTATTGCCTCATGCTCCCTGTCCTCATCTGTGTGTGTCTAGGGACTCTCTGTTATCTGCCTCATTGAAGGATTCCATCAGATGCTGTGACAACATCTCCCAGAATATTGTATATCTCGTAAATATTCCCCCAAGTTAGGAAACAAAGGAGGGGAGCATTTTGGTGATGCACAAGCTTCGGTGCCTGCAATGTGGCCCCTGTGCCTCCCAGCTCCCTGCAGAATGAAATCCCACACTTGTTTAGTAGTGAGTGAAGGTCGCTCATATTTAAACCTCTTACACTTACCATTTTGGCCTTAAATCAGATGGAGCGCAGGCCGACCTAATCCAGACGGCTGCCTTAAGCCAGTCATACGATCCCCACATTTATTTACCTTCTCGTTTACAGCTTGTTGCTCATGTCGCATGTACAGTTAGACCCTCGCTCGGATTGGAACTGGCGTCTCAGTGCCTCCGCGTGCCTGATACTCACACCACAGCCCCCCCGGCGGCTCCCAAGACCTGTCTCCGAAAGCCACAGGGGGGGCTTTGAACGCTCCACCAAGTCTAAAGGCAGTGATGTCACGGCGACAGAGTCATTTTGAACACTGTGAGCCCCATTAGACTTATAGATTTAAATGATATTTGTGACAGGCTTCCCCTTATTTGATCTTTTACTGAGTCACAGATCTAAAACACATCTTTGATTATGTGGTTGGTTTGAATTCATCTTGTATTGGTGTCCTCACTTTGAGACTCTCTCTCTCTCTTTCTCTCTCTCTCTCACTCTCTTTCTGAAGCTGATTGAAGTGGTAATGACTTTACCAAAGATAACGGGGGGTCAATTATTCTAGGAAAGCGCAAAAGCAAATGTTAGTGGGTGGAATTTCGGTGTCTGTGGGGGTGCGTGCGTGTGTTGGAGTGAGAATGTCTTCATTTTGTGTGATGGTTTGTGCGTCTGCGTGCGGTTCTGTTTGCCTGGGTGTGTGTGTGTGTGTGTGTGTGTGTGTCTTCATGCGAGTTGGGTGATCGCGTGTTTGACGCTAGTGTGACGGTGAGTGTGGACGCATGAGAGCGCAATGAGAGTTTGATCGCTCGCGGGTGTGCGTGAGTCAGTGCCGGTCTGTCCAAGTGTTTCACCGTGAGAGAGCTGGCGAGGCCGTGCCGTGAGGCAGCCTGGCAGCCGCGAACAGGAAGCCTCTGGGCATGTTTGCATTGGGCGGTGGTAGTGCGATCCTTGCCTTGCCCGGTAATCCTCGCGCCGAACTGGAGAGTGATCTGGGAATGGTGCCATCCTGAGCCGGATTAGAAGGAGCTAACAGGATTGCGAGGAACATTATATTAATTGCAGTTACAAACTGGGGCAGCTGTATATTTCACGTACCACTGCCTTCTGTGAAGTACATCTTTCTCTCTTTCTTTCTCTCTCTCTCTCTCTGTCTCTCATTTCATTGTCTCTGGCCCCACATCTGCAGCCAGAGGAATCCTAACGGCTTTCTCCTGCATGCAAAGAGACCCCGCTGCTCTGTGACTAACGCCGGATTATTGCCGGGGTTGACAATAATGTGACAAACAGCGTGTGATGCACTGAGCGGCTCGGACTCAGGTCAGTTCATTTCCCTGCCTCCCCCCACCACCTCACAATGCAATATGTATTTTTCTGTGGCACAGCCTTGCAGAGACAAAAACATCAGCTCCTTATGATCGCGAGACAAAGGAAGCCGGTCTTTGCCGCTAAAACCCAATCATCTGATTAGAGAAAGCTCGAAACTGTGGCCCCTCTTCCACACTGCCCTTCACTGTGCTGCATTAATTAGATGGGCAATTTGCCCACAGGGAAAATTGGGCTCTATGTGCTGTTCTGTCAAGATGAGAAAAAGAAAAAAGAGGATTAAAAAAAACTAACTTTGCCTATGTATGAAGACAAGAAGAAAGCTTCTGTTGTCGGCCCACCCCACCTCAACGATGGCGCTCTGCATTCAGTAGATTGCAGAATTCCAGCTTACACATGCTGGCTGTCTTTCCGAATGGTTTGTCTGGGCTTCCACAGTAGTGGGACTGGACAGTGAAATGGGTGCCTGGACTCTCTGCGACCCTGCCAGCCTCGATTCTCTGCCCCTGCCAGCGAGGGCGTGGAATTGCACTGTCTGCCACTTGGCAACGCAACGTGTTTGGCGCTCTAATGAGCCTCGTTTGCCTTGGCGACACAGCCGTCACAGCCCCCCCACGGTGCCGTCTGCAGCTACATTCTCCTTTAACAACATTCGGTTGCTAACGGGTGAATTTTAATTAACCAGGAAGGATTGGGTCCAATCGAGGCCCCCTCGACCTTGAAAATCAAAACTATGATATTTTCCTTGATGCCTAAGAGCTTTTTGAGTTAGTTCTACCTACTGTATCACCTAAAGTGGTGCAGTTTTACAGAACACAATGGTCCAAGGTAAAAAGTAAAAAATACATTAAAAAATCCAACACCGCTGGCGATCCCAGAGGACCAGAGAAAAACCACTCAAGTGCACAGAGCCGAGGGAATGGGAGTTAGTGGAGCTGAGGGACAGTGTGGGTGGGGGTGGGAGAGAGGGGTGCAGTGGCTGGAGCTGTTCTGGTTTGCCTAGAGGGACTAGCAGTTGTCAGGTTGGCCGAACAGAACGGTGGGTATCTGGAGGCGGTGTAAAGGGTGTCAGATGGAGCAGCTGTGGCACCTGGGAGAGAGAAATGCAGTGCGGTGCAGAGAGTGGCGCTCAGGGCAGAGGAGGGGAGTCCGAAGTGATTGGAAGTGTGGGACTGTGTTGGTGGTTCCAGCTGAGGGACTGGGAGGCCGTGCTGGTTGGCGGTTCGAGCTGGGAGGTCGGACAGGACAGTGGTGTCAGCAGAGGGACTTAGGTGCCATGAGCAGACAGGAGCTGTACTAAGATGAACTGCCAGCCAGGAAACCTGCCTAAACCCTGCGTGTTAACTTGATCTGAACCCCCTCCTTCACCTCGGATTTTTCAAGGAGTCTAAACCTTATTTGTGCTCATTCATGGATATTAAAAATGGAGCTATAAATCCTCTAAGCTAGTTACAGTTCCATCTCCTATTGACAGAACTCCAACCACCAGCTGTCCCAGAGCGCACCCTTCCCCTCTCTCAGCTCCCAGACTGCGACCGCGATGTTAATGCATTTGCACATTGGAATGCAATTTCGACATTTCACGGTTTAATTCTTCAAACACTCTTCATTTCCTGCAAACGTAATTGGGTTAATGCCTTTTTATACAGTGAGGTACAAACAAACAAAAACAGAATTTCTTTTCAAAAGCGACAAAAAAAAAACACGACTTCAGCCTTCAATGTCAGCTCTGTGGCAGATTCTAAATCTCGCACCACGTGGGTTTGATTTTCCACGGTTACGACACGCTAATGACTCTCAGCAGAATAACAGTCACATGGTGGAAACGGAGCGATGCGTAGGCTGACCACGTTTGACATAGCACACAGCGTAACGCCCCGGCGTCTCTGTTCACGATTGTTAGCTGCATACTGAGCGCTGACCTGGGGAAGAACCAGGTAATGGGGCGTGAAGGCGCAGTTAATGCTCCCTACGAAGACGGCGACGACACAGACCAATCTTCATCCCTGCCCCCCTGGCCATCTTGAGGCAGGAGTCAAGTTTGGTTTGGGATCTGGATCTGAACTCAGGATCCTGTGAGGAGTTGTGCTGGGTGGGCCAGTAACCCCTACAAATATGGGACAAAACTGTGTACTACAGGAGTTCATCTTCTTCTCCTTCTTTTTGATTAACAGAATGATGGACCCTTCGAAAATGGTCATGCAAGATGCCCCGGTACTGTATTGGGTTCAGTTGAGAGAGTAACACAAACCTACAGGTGCAGTTTGGAGTTTTGCTTGGGACACTTAGTAAGACTGGACTGGACTTGACTGGACTGGGCGCACTTAGTGGAAACACGAAATGCATCCTTAGCGATCACCTCCTCTCCGGGAGACATCACTTAATAAATAATTGGGTCAGCACCGGCCTCCTGGCACACGTCTTTGTGGAACCTGTCCTTTTCTCTCACCCACAGACTAATATTTATCTCCATTTATCTAGATCCCGCAGATGGGATGCAAATAAACTTCTACTATTATTATTATTATCATCCTTATAATGTATATTTTTTTATTTGGACAGAAACCATGAGAATGCACCAGATAGATCTTCATAAGAACAGCTGACCTGTGTCTGATAGATTGGCGCAATGCTCAGTCAGAGTTTCAGAGCCGGAGAATTTTAAGGTTATAATTTCCGACTCGCTATTTTTCTTTTCCCAGGCTAAAGTGCTCAATTACCCAGGCAGCAGAAAGCACAAGCGCTTCTTTTCCAGCTTTGCTTTGATTGCTACTCAGAGATGACAAGTGTCCAGATAGTGTTTGCACTTTCGAAAGTCACCTTTGGTGCCGGCCCTTAATGGATAGGAGCCCAGCCCACGACTGCCAGGTATTAAGTAGTTTTAATCTCACTTAATCTCTTCAGAATTAGGGCCAACCACCTGCTTTGCAGAAGTTCAGACTTGGCAATCTATTACGCTTAATTTTCTGTCCCTGTCATGAATAATGGAAAAGGCAAAGTGAAAGGTGCCTAATGACCCTCAATCAATAAATTGCAACGTTTCTACCTGCTTGTTTTCATATACATGGCAGGCATGTAGATTTCAAGATCACCTTTTGTTTCGCTTTTAATTCTGCTACGTGTTACAGCTCCAGGGTTGGCATTGCCAGTCCATTTACTGGATACCTGTAACTTATTGCTTTTCTCTACTCTTTAAACTCCGCTGTCAGTTTTGCACCATAGATAATGATAATACAATGGCTCCCATAAGTTAATAAATATCCAGGCCAGTGCATGTATGCTGTATGTAAACATACGCCCCTGCCATAGTTTATTAATATTTTCAGTGTCTTTTTCAATGGGAGAAGCCACACAGCATTACTTTAGCCATTCTCTGGGGAAGGAGGTGGCTGGCAGTTTGCTTTGCAGCTCTATAATCTTTTAATTAAGCTCCGTGATTGTTTCTGGGAACACTGTGGCGGTGTGAGAGGGGCCCAATGCGCAGTGTGACAAAAAAAAGCCTAATAGCTCTGCAAAGAATGGGAAAAAAGTATTGTCATGTGCGGTGGAAATATATGCATATATATTTATAGAAATACATGAATGTATCACGCAGGTATGTGGCAATGGGCTGATCGATCACAGGGGGTTGGGATGCACGGTCACAGCCAGAGGGGTTGATGCACAGGACTGGGACTCTAGAGGATGTTTTTATTGCTGTCATTAAAACATCTGTATCATCAGACACACACATACGCTTTTACATGTACAGAAATGGCCGAAAGTATTGGTACCCTTCCACTTTTTTAAAAACACTCACAATGTTCTCTGAACTAAGTAGAAAATATCTGGTATCCACGATTCTTTATTTCACATTCAATAGAACAGAAACTTTGCTTTTGATTTATGAAGTAACCTATTACTTTAGGTAGTATAACAAATTAAAATGGCATGGACAAAAATATTGGGACCTTTAACCTAATATTTCGTTGCACAGCCTTTATAGACAATAACTGCAATCAAGCGCTGTCTGTAGCTCTGAATGAGATATCTACCATTCTCGACTGGTAGTTTGGCCCACTCTTCTTGAGCAAACCACTCCTGTTCTCTCAGGTTTGATGGGTGCCTTTTCCCAACTGCAAGTTTCAGCTCTTACCAAAAAGCTCTACTTTTGTTTCGTCTGTCTAAATGATATTCTCCCAAGAAGGACTGTGGCTTGTCCACATGCATTTTGGCAAACTCCAGTTGGACTTTCTTGTGTTTCTCTCTTAGAGAGAGGTCTTCTACCATTGGAGCCCATTTTCATTCAGACAATCAATTTTTATTTGTATAGCACCCTTCACAGGGTAGCCACAGAGCACTTTACAGACTGGTAAACATACAAAAAATGTACTGCAAAATAAAATAATACAATAAAGTAAAATAAAAATAGACCTTTAAACAATTTACATGATCTAAAATAAAGTAAATGAACATTTAAATAAATAAACCATTTTGGCACGGATGAGAGAAAAACTAAAAAAACTCCTATGGATGGCATGTAGGAGAAAATGAATTTCTGTGGGTCCACGACTTAGGGCCTAGGCCTATTTGTTGCCTTTCCAGGCAGGTTAGTTGTTACAGCAGCAAAGAGATCAGAAAGTTCTTGATTGGTTCTGCTGGCTGTGGTCTTCCCTCTGGTGGGGGCCTCTCGCCTGCCATCGGGGGTTGGGGGGGTTGGACCATTAACAGCATTTGGGTGGCGATGGCTCGTCAGACCTTGCGTGTGGATGCCCCGTTGGCCGTATATGGTGGGGTGCCTTGGAGGAGGGTTGTGCCTTGTCAGACTTCCATGGTGGGTGACGAGGTGCCTCGTCGGACCCACAGAGGGGGCTGTTGCTGGAAGACAAAAAGACAGCGACGGATGGTGCAACTTGAAACTGTTGCACCTTGAGCATGAACGTCGGCTTGGATCTGTTTTGAGGATTTCCTTGGTTCTTTCTCCACCATTCGAACAATCCTTCTCTTCATCATTGGGTCAATTTTCCTTTTGCAGCCACGTCCAGGGATGTGGGCTACGGTCCCATGTGCCTTAAACTTCTTAATAATATTGGCAACAGTGCTCACAGGAACATCAAGCTCTTTAGAGATGGTCTTGTAGGACAATGCTTGGCTATTAACTTCTTACTAACCTCCTCAGACAACTCTCTGGTTTTCTTTCTCTTTTCCAAGTTCATTGTGATACACACAGTGACACAAAACAGCAGAGTGAGTACTTTTCTTCATTTAAACTTACTGAATGAGTGGTAATGTGATTGAAGACACCTGTGATACTAATTAAAACAGAATGGTCTGCTTGAGGTATCACTACAATACAGTTATTTCATATAACTTCTAAAGGGTATCAATAATATTGTCCAGGCCATTTTAGAATGTCTTTACAGAATAAGCAAGAATTCAGTTCTTTTCACTGTTTTTTTGCTTTGTTCAACTACAAACCAAAGCCATGCATGTATGGATGACAAAAGATATTTTCATTTCAACACTTTTCCGGGGCGAATGGTACATTATTTGAATAAAATGCAAAGGTACCAATACTTTTGGCCACGTCTGTATGTGTGCAATCAGACCTCCCCTCAGACTGGATCTGTCTTGTCAGGCAAACCCCCGCACGCCTGTCTGACTCACACAGTCTCACCAACAAACCACACGGCAACAAACCCCTGACGTCAACAGAGCGACCCTCCGACACGGGGGATCACGCACTACTACGCAGTACAGAGGCCTGACATCACGGTAACAGGCTCTGCCGCTTTGAGCCGTGCTCCACGCCGTCAGTATCTGCTGCGGAAGTCTCTACAGTATTCCTGTTATTCTAAACATGTTTCATCTGCTTTCCGAAAGGCAATACAATTCGCCTGTGAAATACATTTAAAGGTTTGTTTATACCTGAATGAATATTTATGAAAGTCCATATTGTACATTTGGTGAAAAAAAACAATAAACCTGAAGGATGTATGTGTTTCAACAGAACAATACAGTGAATCTGTAATAGAGCTGGGAAATAAAACCTACATAATGTTGTGCTGATGCAAACACAGTCAGGGATCATTCAAACTGACATTCCTATGAAACATAAAAAAGGAACAAAATCACAGGTTTATGGATAACAGTATGAATAGCTACAGTTAAAACTCAAAGAAAATTGGTCGGAACCTTAAAAACACATGTTTTCTGCAAAACAATCCTGGTTAAGAGCAAGAGAAACCCAGTAAATGACAGCCTAGCTCTGGCGTTTGCCAAAACAGTCGTACTTAACATCTGCAGAGCTCGTTGAAAATGGACCAGTGTGAGAAAAATGTATCTAAATCGCTCTTACGTGCTGCTTGTGATTCTCATTTGACCTGCAGGATGTGTACTGAATGCAAGCTGTTTAAAATCCCAGCAGCTCTTTTATTTTTTCCTTAATAGCTTAAAACAATGACTAGAGACACGCAGCCCCTGCCTGCTGGTATTAATCTTCTTCAAATCGGCTCCTACAAGGCTACAGCGGAGAGCGCGTTCCTTTCATTTTCTGCGAGCACCCAGCTCAGTGTCCAATCTCGGCACCGCGTTCCCAGATTAACCTGCTGTCCAAAGAAATATATAGTCAGAGCTGGGATGGGCTTTGAAAATTGGCAGGACACGGGCTGGCATTGGTACAAGAGAGAGGGACACACATAGGGGAGGAAAAGGCTCAGGAAAGAGAAATGTTGATATAACAGGAGGCACTAAGCGCATGGCATAATGTATATAAGCATAAACACACATCTGTATGTTATCTAACGTACAATTCCCATTATAATAAAGATTTATATTTGCAAGAGGGCCCTTGGGAGTGGTGGTGAGTGTGGCAGACTAATCTACAGCAAGGGGGTGATTTGTAGGCTGGCTCTTCAGGGCACCAGGGTTCACCACCATGCTCTGGAAAGAACAACATCTTGGCATTGTTCATTTTTCTTTGTGTGGACGAGCCCCCGTCTGTAAAACAGGTCCCTAAATAACACAGCGCCCCCTATTGGTCTTTCTTCCTAAACTCCCAGAAATGCCCAGATTATCCTGTGGTTTCTTCTGTCCAAGTACAACCTGCCAGGACGTTTTTGATTATTGGGATTGGGTTTTCTCGAAAGGGGTTGGACTGACACTGATGTAAGTCATTAGCCTGTAGAACTGACAAACAGCTGACGCCCCCAATCGATTAGTCAGGAATTAACTGAGGCAAGAAAGGAAAGGAAAGAGGAAAAGGTTGTTCATGCACAGCCATGTATTCTGTTTTTCCATTAGCCCTGATGAAATTGGAATTTTATTTATTTATCTTTTTCAAGTTTGAATTTCCACGTGATTGCCTAATTGGAGAAACCTGACAATTTAAACACTCCACTCCCAACCTCCCGATCAATCATTCAATTAACTCAAGCCGGACTCGTATTGAAGAATGATTATTCCAGGCAGGTGTAATATTTGGAAGGAAAAGCACAAGTATATCTCAAAGTAATATGTCCACAATTATTCTGCTGGTTTCGCGCCGCCACTCGCAAATTATTCATGTTAGAATTGAAGCGAACCGTAATTGAAATTTTGGGTCCGTATCTCCTAAATGGAGATGCTCCATGGATGTGCGGTTTCTTCTTAGTTACATATTTAATCACTGAGTTAAAACACCCCTCTGTAAAGGTTTTATACATTAACACACACACACACACACACACACACACACACACACATATATATATATATATATATATATATACAGTGAGGGAAAAAAGTATTTGATCCCCTGCTGATTTTGTACGTTTGCCCACTGACAAAGAAATGATCAGTCTATAATTTTAATGGTAGGTGTATTTTAACAGTGAGAGACAGAATAACAACAACAAAATCCAGAAAAACGCATTTAAAAAAAGTTATAAATTGATTTGCATGTTAATGAGGGAAATAAGTATTTGACCCCTTCGACTTAGTACTTGGTGGCAAAACCCTTGTTGGCAATCACAGAGGTCAGACGTTTCTTGTAGTTGGCCACCAGGTTTGCACACATCTCAGGAGGGATTTTGTCCCACTCCTCTTTGCAGATCCTCTCCAAGTCATTAAGGTTTCGAGGCTGACGTTTGGCAACTCGAACTTTCAGCTCCCTCCACAGATTGTCTATGGGATTAAGGTCTGGAGACTGGCTAGGCCACTCCAGGACCTTAATGTGCTTCTTCTTGAGCCCCTCCTTTGTTGCCTTGGCTGTGTGTTTTGGGTCATTGTCATGCTGGAATAACCATCCACGACCCATTTTCAATGCCCTGGCTGAGGGAAGGAGGTTCTCACCCAAGATTTGATGATACATGCCCCCGTCCATCGTCCCTTTGATGCGGTGCAGTTGTCCTGTCCCCTTAGCAGAAAAACACCCCCAAAGCATAATGTTTCCACCTCCATGTTTGACGGTGGGGATGGTGTTCTTGGGGTCATTCCTCCTCCTCCAAACATGGCGAATTGATGCCAAAGAGCTTGATTTTTGTCTCATCTGACCACAACACTTTCACCCAGTTCTCCTCTGAATCATTCAGATGTTCATTGGCAAACTTCAGACGGGCCTGTACATGTGCTTTCTTAAGCAGGGGGACCTTGCGGGCGCTGCAGGATTTCAGTCCTTCACGGCGTAGTGTGTTACCAATTGTTTTCTTGGTGACTATGGTCCCAGCTGCCTTGAGATCATTAACAAGATCCTCCCGTGCAGTTCTGGGCTGATTCCTCACAGTTCTCATGATCATTGAAACTCCACGAGGTGAGATCTTGCATAGAGTCCCAGACCGAGGGAGACTGACAGTTATTTTGTGTTTCTTCCATTTGCGAATAATCGCACCAACTGTTGTCACCTTCTCAACAAGCTGCTTGGCGATGGTCTTGTAGCCCATTCCAGCCTTGTGTAGGTCTACAATCTTGTCCCTGACATCCTTGGACAGCTCTTTGGTCTTGGCCATGGTGGAGAGTTTGGAATCTGATTGATTGCTTCTGTGGACAGGTGTCTTTTATACAGGTAACGAGCTGAGATTAGGAGCACTCCCTTTAAGAGAGTGCTCCTAATCTCAGCTCGTTACCTATATAAAAGACACCTGGGAGCCTGAAATCTTGCTGATTGATAGGGGATCAAATACTTATTTCACTCATTAACATGCAAATCAATTTATAACTTTTTTGAAATGCGTTTTTCTGGATTTTTTTTGTTGTTATTCTGTCTCTAAAGGTTAAAATACACCTACCATTAAAATTATAGACTGATCATTTCTTTGTCAGTGGGCAAACGTACAAAATCAGCAGGGGATCAAATACTTTTTTCACTCACTGTATATATATATATATATATATATATATAAACCCCAATCACTTATTTCTCTTTTTATCACAGTAAAGATTTACTCCCCGCCCGGAGATCTTAGCCAGATGGTCTGTATCGATTACAAAATGGACTTGGCTGCTTTCCTCCATCTCCACTATTTCAGCTGCCTCTTCTGCAGCATTTAATGTATCCCTTTTTCCACGGCATACTGCTGTTTTTTTATTTTATTTGAGTGTATTTATTTATTTGCTCGGTTGTGTGAATTCACAATGAGTTAGGTTCCAGTATCGGCCTTCACCCAAGTGGGCACATGAAAGAGGATGAATGCCGGCTTTTAAGACTTAAAGGGAGAGAGAGAGAGAGGCACAGAAGAGAGAAAGAGAGGGGGGAGGGGAGAGGAAACTTCTACAGGAAAAGGCAGGTAGGTCAATGATTTGTTTCAGTACAAGTCTTCTGCAGTGTACTTTTGATAAAAGTTTAATGATCGCTGAAGGTTGAATTAATCATAACAGTATTTCACAAGATGAATGGGTCTTATTTGTACTTTCAAGAGAGGCCCCTGCTCTTCTCCCTCTACTCCCAAACCCTGGCACCATCAATATTTCAACAGTGCATCCTGACCAAACAGCAATGACTTTGGTTCGTAAAAAAACAGCGTCCTGGGTGGCCCAGCTGCTTTAAAAGGAGCTGATGGCTTTAATGCAGCAAGTCTGTTTGCACTTTATGGATACTAAATGTGACTGAGAGTGAAGTAAGAGACTCTCACCCCTGACTGTATGACCACCAAAGTATTAACCGACTGCAATAGGCATTCTCATAACTTACACATCAGTTTCCTAGTTTGTTCCTGGGGTTTGTTACATTTTTTGGATCTCCCCCACTTTGAAGATCCATTTAGAAACAAGGGTCTGATTATTCTTTTTGGAATGCAGAATTACAGTTAATGGATGTGACATCACTTCCTCTCAAGCGCGTGACCCAAAGGAAGTGAGGTAATTCATTACACGGTCACTTGCTGGGTGAGGAATTAACCCATTCTGCATTAATGAGATGCATAGATGCGAAAAAGTCCCATGCGATGTCAGGAGAGTCTCACTTCGTTCTCTGGAAAGCCACTTCCTGTAGCAGTTCCTGTATCATAATGACATAAAAATCTAATATTTACGGTTACGATTCCAAACCCTGGTTAAAATAATTCAATGGAATTGACCCCATGTGTAACAACCTGAACAAAATGCTGCCCATTTCCAGTAAAGATGGGTCTTATCCCAATGATTGCGAGAATTATTAAAGGCTCAAAACCCAGGCACTGTGAGTCTCACTGCAATGCAATACAATTCTCTCGGGCTGCTTCCCCAGACTCTTTATCACAACTCCCTCAGTCTTTTGCAGATGCTGGAACTGGCCACGTTACAGAATGGCACATTCATTTAATTTTTATTTTCAGGGTGTACAAGTTTGCCTTAAAAAATTGCTTTCCCTGGCAAAAGGATCCTGAGCTGCGTTTCTGCATTGAAACCTATTAATCACTCAACAGCAACTCGTCACTTCCAATCTATTATGTGCTTTTGGGCCACATGAAAACTTTGCAGCATTCTAATTAGGTAAGTGAGGTAATGGAAACCTTTAAATATTAATCAATACAGAAGTACAGGGAAAAAAAGTTTGATGTTATCTAAGTCTACAGAATAATGCTGCACACACAGAGAAACACAGAGAGACACACAGAGAGACACATGGAAAAATGGACACAGAGACAGAGCAAGAGAGAGACACAGAGAGACAGAGAGAGATGGACACAGACACACAGACACAGAGAGAGACAGAGACAGACATAGGGAGACAAAGAGAGAGATGGACACAGAGACACACAGATAGAGAGACACAAAGACACAGAGAGACATGGACACACAGAGACACAGAGAGACACGGACAGAGAGACACACAAGGACACATGGAGACACAAAGACATACAGAGACAGAGAGAGATACAGAGACACACGGAAAGAGAGACACACAGAGACATGGACACATGGAGACACACAGAGAGACAGAGAGACACACGGACAAAGAACGTATTTTAGGCTCTTTGAGAATAGACACAATCACAGTGCAGTATTTGTATTGTAATTTCCTAACTATTAAAAAGATCGATTGAAGAAATGCAGTATTAGTGTGTTTAATGAAAATCAATGGATCTATCGCAGCTGTCTGAACAGCACCAGCTGCAGGTACAACACACATCTCTCCTGTGTGTCACACTGGGTGACAGGTGCCATTCTGTGCACCGTTACCAGACCTGACAGCCCAGGTCCACGCCACAGTGCCGGTTCCGCACAGACTGACAGGACAGATCCCGAGGAAGGCACAGGAGCGCGCATGGACGTGACTGGACAGGCCCCCAGCGCATGAGAGGCCATCCGAGGCAAGAGCCGAAGCTCCGTTCTCTGCCTTGGCCTCCCGGCCGGACTGTCAGTGCCACTCCTCCTCACCTCGGCTTTTGACAGGATCCTACACGGGCCAGCTTTCCGTCAGCGTCTCTTTATTTCACCCCGAATGCTTGTTTCGTTTCTGACCCGCGATCTCATCAGACAGGGCTCACAATTCGAAGATGATGCATCCTTCCCCTCGCTAACGGACACAGGCTTCCAGACTCTCCCAGAGTCCCCAAGTGTCAGAGGTGACCCGTGGCCTGCTCGCTGGCTGGGTTTTGACCGTGGGCTCCATGTTTGCGGCTCGATCACAAGAAGATGGTGAGTGCTGAGGGCAGTAGGTAGGGATGGGGCTCGAATTATATATGTCAAGAAGCACAGAAAGATTCAAGTAATGCGTGGATTCTCTGGGGGGTGATTTTAAGCAGCGAAGAAATGCAAATTGTGCTCTTGGAATGTCTGAGGTCTAATATTGTTAATGTGTGTGAGGTAGAGGTGCACAATTGGCAGTCCAGCAGACTTTACCTCCCAATTCCACTTCCACCGCAAGAACTGGGAATTCTGGGAAATGTGAAGTGAAAGGGCTCAAGTAGAGAGATGAAAACCTGCAGACACCCCCGAACTTCCGTCTGAATTCCCAATATGTCAAGAAAGCCACATATCCAATCAAAATAAATCAAATCACTTATTATGATACAGGTGAGAAAAACAGGGATGCATTTTTTATATATATGTTGCATGTTTGATTCGGTTACAGTGAGCATCTGGAGACGAGCCATTTGCACCAATACCTGCAGAATCATGTCTGGCTGTGACTCAGTGTGTCTTTGTATAAGATACTCTTGTTATTTTAAAAAGGATAGAGACACGCGGTTGGGGGTGACGCTTTGGCACAGTGAGAGAAAAGAGAAAGAAAAAGAAAAATTGGAACAAAAATCTACCATTATTCATTACTCAGGCACTGACCTGCATTAGGCTAAAGGCATGCTCTCCTTTCCGGCGTATTTGTCCTTCAAGAATAACCCCAATGAAACAGAGCCAGAGTTGCAACATATTTGCGATGTGTTACGATGCAGCTACACTTTCACCGAACGCTCGGTTTGCAGAGCCTGAACTTTACCTCTGGAGCACGAGTGACTCGGCATCAACTCCATTTGAACCCTCTGTCAAGTCCTCTCAGGCTTGTTATGCCTTTAGTGAGGGGAAGCACCATATGTCCCACTCTTGTTGTTTTACATTGGAAACACTAGTTCTGCGTTCCCTTTCTCCTCAGGCAAAAGCCATGCTTCATCGGAGGAGCAAAACAGTGTGGGAGGGATTACGTAATCTGTTTGTGCTTGGCTGTACACTTCGGCACCCTCTCTACTGCGGGGAAATGGAGAGGAAACAAATGCAACACAATAGCATATGATACATCACCACACAACACAATACATTTGCTTGTGTGGTGGGTTTTCTGAAGCATTTTAGAAGCTTAGCATGGAAGAAAAACCAAGACCCTAAAAGTTAATAGTAATAGAGGAGGATATCTATGAATAAAATAGGTTCTTAAATACTTTGTTAAAAGGAATGACACAAAAAAATGCATTTCTTAGCTTATCTGACTAGCCCTGTGCTCCCTCTGCATTAATATCGATTGATTTTGTTAGTCCAGTCCAGGAGAACCCAGCTCCACTCCTGGAATATTGTCCAGTCATCTGTGGGGTCTCTGGGCACCATCAACACCTTATGACTCGAGGAGGAGTTAAACCCATTCAGCGAGGTAAGCGGTCATTTGAATGATTAAATTAAGAGCTCAGGGAGAGTAAGAAACAGTAAACATGGTGGTCCTGCAGGAGTCAGAGACCTCTGATCTAGTCTGAAGACACTAAGAAACTCATAACAATGAAAACAATAATTTATTCTGAATTTGTCGAAGAAACTTCCGAGAAAGAGTGCATGGACGTTCACCTGACTTTCCGCCCATGGTCTGCTAACGGACAGCCGGTCACCGTGGGGAAAAGTGCACACGCAAGAGTAAATGAATACATCAACAACAAGTAACTACATACCTGAATACATAAATGAGTGGAAAAGCAAATGACGGGCGCTGGGCATTGGTGTATTCTGGGGGCTGCGCTGATGTATACGAGACATGCAAATCTGAGCTGTCAGTAGGCATTGCAGAGGTCAGAGGGGGGAAACAAAACAAAAACGTAAGACACAAAAGAAAATCAATAAGCAAAAAGTAACGCGAACTAAGAGATATGTGCTGGAGCGCCTGCAGTGTGTGGGAGACATTGATCCTGAACTTATGCTAACAACTGGCAGGGTACCGGTTACATCTTCTCGGCACATTAAGATGGAACAGGCTGTGTTCTTATTATTCTAGCCTTCTTATTATAGCCTGACCCCTTTCTTTTAAAGTAAAAAGTAATCAATCGGTGCCGAATCAATAGACCAGTCGCATTTTAAAGTGTCAGAGAAGACTGCTCTATCGACTATTACTTACTGGTAGATACCCTGAGACGATAAAGGAAAAAATAGTATTGAGAAAAAACAAAAGGGAAGGAAAATAGCGAATGTGCTGTCCTGTGTTGACCACCCTGTCTGGCGGAGTGTGGAAACAATGGCCACAGATTGATTCTGCATGGTATTCTCTGATGTTCTAAAGCAGATCACTTGCAGAGAAGTACAACCCACCTCCCCCATCTTTGTGCAAAGTACCACTTTGTGGAAGTGCATAATGAATAAACATTAATTTTGGTATCTGTTACTTGACTAGGTAACCTGTAATCAACCTGACTCTCACTGGTTCTCATTGATCCACATTGCCTCCCTTCCTGCCTCCCGGTCTCCCACCCCCACAGCCTCAGCCTCCATTGCAGCAAGACCTCAATCAATCAGCCTTCAAAGGTATACAGCATCACACAGCACATTCATTTTCTATAGGTGGTCTCTGCGCGGCCAATCAGAACCTGTTTATAAGATGTCTAGGTTCTATTTTTATTTAAAAGGTGGAGGTGCCCTTCCCTGCCCACACATGTCTCCAGGCGCTATGCAAGAGGAACAGGCAATGCAATACCAGAGAGAGAGAGAGAGAGAGGCTGGTCGATAAGGCCGTTCCACTGGTCGGGTCAGTGACGGCACAGCGGTCCAACAGGGAAGTCAAGGGCGAACCCGTCTAGACAGATGAGATGTTTTCCAGTTCAGCAGCGGTCTGCAGTTTGAGCTCAGAGGGTTTATGCTCTTGAGTGCCTTGAGTCAGGAGGGAGAGTGATGGCAAAACCAGTTGGCCAATATTGTTTTGTTTCTGCTTGGGGGTGATTGATGGCAGGTGGCACAGTGCAGAGACTGAAGCCCCATGACCCTGGTTGTGCTATTCAGGACTGGCTGCTCCCTCATAAAACCTTCATGCACTGGAATGCATCCTCCTGACCACAGGACATCCCAGTTGGACTCACAGTTCAGCTGGCAATGCGAGACTGCTGACCAGAGCCGTTTAGGATGCAGGCTGTGGTCTTACATGGGACCTTGGTCAGTTCTTTGATTACCTCTGCAAATTGTGATTGGAAACCTGTGCGTGGAACAAATCAAATTCAAAACGGGTTATATTTAATATATGGCCCCATTTGAGCTAAAGACGGGTCAGGGAGGGTCATGTATTGATCAATAATTTATTGCTGAAAAGGGTATGACATCTGAAATTTTAATTATGGTCTCATTAAAAGAGAATGACCTTTAACCATGACCTTCCACCCCGGGAAATTTCCTTAAAAACAAATTACTCCAATGACTCCAATGAAATACAGATCTGACACTGTGATATTCTTATACGTACAGTATATTAAATTATATGACCATATATTGTCTGCTTCTTCATAATATTATGATGATTATTATTATAAATAATCACTAGTCCAGCAGCAGATTAAGACAGTAGGACCCTGCTGAGAGGCTGAGGAGATTAAAACACAGTTCAATTTCCCAGTTAATCTTTCCGTCCCGCGATTACACAATAGCTGACATTTGATGTGCAGTTTCTTGCCAACTGTCAATGCCTGGCAGTGACCAGATCATCAGTTAAATTAAAGGTCAATCCTTCTACCATCTGCCAAAGAATAGGAGTCGGGGTAATTACTCCAGTCATTTAAATAGCCGCGATGTCTCGTGGAAGGAGGCCGGCTGTGGTCTTAGCTGAAGTAACGTTGTCTTCCTTCAAGAGTTTGTGTGCTGGCCAAGTTCTTGTGCCGCCAGGCCGTTTCTCCTGACCCATTGATATCTCTTTCTGGGGGTTCACAGCTCTCTTTTTTTGATGCTGATAGATGTGGGCGAAGCAGCGCCCATGAATTTCCCAGGGTGGCAGGACTGCTGTTGTCCAGAATCCATAAAGGGTTAAGCCCAGTTCTGTGTTTTCTTGGCCCTATCCTGGGAAACGCGGTACATGTAGCATAGGCTGTTCATCAGAGCTTAATACAGCTCTGACCCGTGTGCAATGGGATGACCTCTCTAAAGTTCAACCTCCACAGGGGTTGTTAGCAATGCAAGAGGCCTTTGGAGGAGAGGAAAAATATGTAATCCCCACCCCCCTGCCTCCCTTTGCAGTGTCTCATGTCTCGGGGGGGTCTTTTTATGTTTTTCTCATCCTCTCAGAGACTCCTCTCGGAGGTGTTACAGTCCTTCCGAAGTAAATCCCCCAGAATGCGGCTGCTGCGGTCATGTTGTGAAACTGTGTCACTTTGCATCCCAGTCAAATGTGGCTGGAGCCATGCCGTACTGTGTCCGCAGCAGTTAGGATGAACGTAAATGTCAAGTCAGTCCCCTCCACCTACCTTACCTCCCCCAGACTCCTGTACGGACACCATACCACCACCACGCTGGGTGCACACAGAGAGAGAGAGACATATGGAGAGGGGCCGGGGGGAAATAAATAAATTAATGAGCCTGGTAGCTCCGTCCAGGTGGCAAGGTCATTCTAAATGTGGATTGATGACAGTAAACATTCACAGTCCATCCTGTGTGCCAAACCAGAACAAATAAGAAGCTGTCAGGGGTTCTGACTGAGGTAAGGTGCTCGCCCAAACATATGTGAGGGAGAAATACAGAAAATTTGCCCATGAAGATGCCCAAAGCCCAATGCTAAGCAAACAAAGTAATAGTCAAATTTTGGGTGTGAGGTACATTGCATTCCACCAAGACACAGACATAAGACTGATTGCAAAGCAGGTACACCCATTCCAAGGGGAACGGGCTGTAGGGTCTTCTTTAAGGATTTGATGTGCCTTTTCTGTTTCATCAGTGTCAACTGCCAATGCGCATTTATCAAAGAAGAGTTGCCAAGCGTGACAATTTCAACACTGGAAACTGGCACCGGAGGCCATGGAACTCCTAAAAACTGTAATGACTCAAACTGTTTAATGGGAGAGAGAGAGAAGAGGGGAGATGGGGAGAGGGAGAGAGAGGGGAAGGGGGAACGAGAACGTTCGTTGTGTAAAAGTATTTTATTGTTTGATAGTGTCGCACGGCATTGCTGTTTCAGTCGATGCAGTTTCCTGACTTGTGCTGACAGCTAAGGAATGAGTGTTTTAATACGAGACAAAAAAACAAGAACAAAGTGTAATCTTTTTTATTTATTTCTTTTAGTGATGGAGTGATCTTAGAGAACAGCTTGCTTACAACATATGGAAAAGTAATAGGAGAAGGAATCTTTTTTCGTGGTAGTGGAGTCGAGATGGAGTGCCTCATCGCCTCAAAGTGTGCAGAATAATCTATTTGCAACAGATCTTATTTAAGATGCTCCAGTCACCCGAAAAGGTTTATTTTTTCTGGCCCATCTGCCCTGTTCCCACATTTCCTGTTTATTTTTGTGATGTCAAGGCTCACAATTTGGGCTTTTTCAATTATATGTACGACTGATTAGATTAGCAATTAAAGATTTTCGCACTGTGTGTGCTTATTAATGTACTACAAGGGCCATTCTCTATCCATTTTTTTAAATTAAAAAATCAATTGGCAGCTGTGACTTTGTAGTCTCTACAATCTAAGACACACACAGCATGTACACCGAAATTGGTGGTATCACATGCTTTGTAGGAGGTTGTATGTGTCATGTATCAGCATCAGCTTTTATCTATATTTTATTCATTTCTTTTGGACAACACTGGTATTTCCAACATTGACCATTTTTTATTGTACATCTAATAGCATAATACTGCCATATCTTCCTTTCACTCAACCTCTCTCTGTCTGTCTCCTGCTTCCTATTCCCTTCTCTCTCTCTCTCCCTGCCTGTAGTTGAAGCCCAATCACATACAGAAGAAAACCTTGATGTCTGTAGTATTGACAAATCCATCCCCAATCGATCTTTTTCAATTCCCAATCTGCGGAGCGGGCCACGGGAGGTAACATCAGTTCCACGGAGGAATCCTCTTAAAAACATGTTCTGCCTGATGGCCCTAATCCGGTGCATTGTTTTCTCATTCGAGATGGGGATAATGGACAATCTGCAGGAGCGCGTGTCAGAGCTTCACAGGTTAGGGGTTCACGGCGGGGGTTTGCTAACTTTGACAGTCAAAACAGTGTGATCCCTAGAAGCTGAACTATCTTGTCCTGGAAATGCCTCTGTATCTTATTGTACGGTTCAGCCGTGGCCTCACACAGACCGTATAACTGATCCTCTTATTTTTCCCTCCCTGCTTTGTTTTCCCCAGTCAAGTGAAGGAAGGGAAGAAATCTCTCTCTCCTTCTTCCACCAAGCGTTAATAATTAAAACACGGTATGGTCTTTGCATTTTATTAACATTTTAATTAGCAAAGCCTGATCCGATCTGTACACAAACGTTTAATTAATTTGCTGTCCGTTACAGAGAGGAGAGACGATTTCTCTCAGAGGTATACGGCAAACTCAGTGGAACTCGATGACTAAGTCAATGATGTCTTTCGGGGGGGGAGAAGATGTCTATACATTTGGCAGGCCATGGCCATTACAAATATTCACCGGTGAACTGCAAAAACTGCACCTCTGTTAAATCCGTGGGGCCTTATACAAAGTTTTGCAGGTCATAGTAAGCATTGCCGAGACATTCCTGGCCAACTTTATGACTGTACACTGGCCTTCAGAGGAATAAAAGACTGACGTTTAAATTCTCTGGCTTCCGCTTCACCAACTGTGTGAAACTGAGAAGAGAAGAGATTGATGAAAATACTAAGACTTTAGTTGGAAGGCATGGATGTTTAGATTGGAAACTGAGAAACTGGAGGCTGGCAGAACTGAAAGGATTGGGCTTGTCCATTGCTACACAGATGGAAGGAGTAGAGGTGGTGTCAGAAAGGTGGGAGTGGGGGAGGAGAGGGGCGCACGGGCAGTGATGAGGTACAAGGGACGCAGATGCTGTGGGGGGGGTGGGGGAGCGAACTGTTTGTTGTGCAAATATTAGTGTCGTAAAGGAATCCTTTAATTAAGATTAAAAGGATGTGAAAACACAGGGAATATGATCAATGGAGGCCCTTCAAGTTGCTTCCTCGACAGAGCTGCTGATTAGATCGCTGGTGATAAATTCGGGGCTTGGACAAAAACGGGATTTCGGCGAGTCATAAATTGCTCTCTGTCGGGGAAATGTAAATCAATTTGACAGCGGCAGATTGATGGAAGTTTTTCTGCCTGAGCGCACTTTGATTTGATCCTGTTTTTTTTTTTTATACTCCCCCTACCCCCCTCCTGTCTCTCGTGACAGGTATTGGAGAAGGGGACAGAGAAAAAGAGAGAGAAAAAGGGAGTGAGGGAGGGAGGGAGATAGACAGGGAGGTCTCGTGTCGGGTCCTTGCGACTGTAAAGAGAATTAAAGAGAGAGAGAGAGACAATGAGAGAGAGAAGCGAGAGAGAGGAGATGAAAGAGAAAATAGGATCCAATGAGAGTGGGGTGGGGGGGTGTATGGTGGTAAAGAGGTGTTGGAGGGAAGAAAAAATAATGAATAGAGGGTGGATTGTGCGGGCTGATGTGTTAGAGAGACAGAGAGAGAGGAATGTAAATGCAAGCATCAATAAATCTGGCCTCCCTTAAATAAGAATGCCTTTATCCATTTTTTTTAAAACAACCAAAAAATAAATATAAAAAAATAACATTCTTGTAATAGGAAGAACGGTTCCCTGTACGGTCGTGACAGTGATAAACCGGGCTGTGCGAAATCTCCACCCTCCCAGAATGCTTAAACATGCATTGCAGAGAGCAGTAGAAGATGCGTATTCCACACAGGAGCGGTGGCACGTCCGCTCTGTACTGCACGCTCATGCTTGGCTGATCTGTCTGTGTCTGTGCACTTTATTATAACTCAATAATTACTGGCCCAGCAGCAGTGGACACCAGCAGCACTGGGTAATGCATTTGCTTTCGTCCGAGGATCTTTTCCAGATCAGCAGGGACACACGCACCTGGGGACACAAATGGAAATTGGGCTTCAAGGCATTCAAGACAGAAAACAGGAGACACTTCTTCACACAGAGAGGCGTCACAATCTGAACAAACTCCCCAGCGATGTGGTTGAAGAGACAATTTAGGAACATTTAAAAATAGACTTGATAGGATCCTTGGATCACTTAGTTATTAATGGACACCAAACGAGCACGATGGGGCGAATGGGCTCCTCTCGTTTTTAAACTTCCTTCTTTCTGGTGTGACCACAATTGTGCCATGAAGATAATTTGATTTGCATCCTGATTGACTACACCCCTCCAGGCTTTACCAGGCTTTAATTTTCACATCCTACACTTGACTGTAATGTTGGCGTGGTACACGATAATAAAACCTGGATAAGAGAAGTCGCAACAGGACCATGTCCACTCTGAGAAAACAGCTGGAGACGGGCTGCACGAGTGCCAGTACCTCGGCTGAGTTATTGGCACTTCAGTGCAGGGTTTCAGTAGGAGGTGGTGGGCAGACAAATTTATGCTGCAGCTGTAACAAGGCAAATGGAGAGAGAGGGAAAACGAAAAGAAATGAAAATCAAAATCAAAACCAAATCTGAACAAAACATACAGTGTATTTGTAAATCTACAGCTCCCACTCTCTCGCTCTCCCCCGCACAGCGAGGGGTCGCCTGTCTGTTTAATAAAGAGCCAGGATTTAAGCCTGCGAGAGATGGTTGCACGCTGAATTTATGCCCCTCTCACCTTAATGACTAGGCAGCTCACTTTCTGACGCTGCTGGGAAAGGACTGCTTCCTCAGGCTGGACCACCTCTCTCTCTCTCGCTCTCTCACCATATTTCTCCTCCATCCATCTCTCTCTCTCCCTCCATCTCTCTCACCATATTTCTTCTCCATCTCTCTCCCTCCATCTCTCTTTGTCCCTCTGTTTCTCTCCACCTCCCTCTCTCTCAATCAACCCGTTTCCTCCCATCTTTCAATCGGTTTCCCTACAACCCCTCTCTCTTTCTCTCTCTCCCCTTCTCCAGTGCGCTGTAACATTGCTCAGCAAACATGCATATAGTCACTGATTTCAAATTGATGTATTTCCTTATTATCACAGTTCGCTTTCCTGTTTTTGAGTCAAATGTATGAACGAACACACATAAGCACACAAACCGACATTCAATTAAACCAAAACATCTCCACATTATTGTTATTGGCCTCCAGTACTGCTACATCTCCTCTGAGGGATGTACGTACAGAAACATACGTGCGTTTACCTAAAGAGCTCACACACCTGGAGGCTGCTGAAGAGCTGTGGGAGGTGACTGTAACCTTGCAATGGGTTTTGAGGATCAACTGCAACTTCTGCTCCAAACGTCAAGAAAGACAAAAAAGTCATAATAAAGATAAAAATCATCATCCTCAAATCTTATGCAAATTTCTCATCCCACAGAAAGTCTCCCTGTATATCTATATGTGATGCACAAAGCAACTGAAAACAATCATTCATATGTGCAGATGACCTGCGTAGTCATATGGTAGAACTATCTCTCACCTCAGTCCTTCTCGTTTTGTCCTTAATGGGGTCCAGAACGTTCTTCCATTGGTTGCACAGGCCTCGTTCCCACACTGAATAATAGAACCGCTGCTGTTGAATTGGAGAATCCAGTTCCTCAAGGCCGTGGAGTGAATTCTCTTGATAATGCCCGACTTTGTCAGAGATCAAACAGAGAACATCTTGGTCAAGTCTAACTGCTCACACTTTTTTGCAATTCAACAATTAACTTAATTAAATAATTAAAAAGCCTGATTATCTGCTTCACAGGGAGAAGGATCATTGACTGTGGAAGATGCAAAATGTCATCTCTCTCATTAACCTGGGCAACACTTGCTGTTGTAATAAAAGCCTTCTCAATCACAAAAGTATCGTTAGTGGACGCTAATCAGTTCATAACTTGCTCCATGTGACGGGGCTGGGGGCCAGATGAAATCAGAGTTATGGTGACAGCCATATTAAAGCCTATCTAGCTAGCTGTGACCAAATCCTGATTTAATAATAGCCCTCAAAAACAGTGTCATCCAACCCTGCTCCTGTAGAGGCCCAGTTCATCGGGTTATATAGACGTTTTTCAATCACAGACTGAAGATCACACAAATCTGCGCTAATTAGGCCACTAATTGGTTCCATTCAGAGATTGAGAGCTTGCTATGGAAGTTGTGTCTTGGCTGACAAGCAAGTAGCCCATAATTAGGGTCTTTCTTCAAAGCACGAATACGTCACGCAGCAGTGAAGGAGTGAAGGGCGAACAGAACGTCCTGACAGCGAGGGTTACAAGAGCATCTCCTAATGCCATAGACTCACATGTACACACTTTGTGAAAGGTCCCTGGTGTGCCTACATCTCTTTCCAAGCCACGGGTGCTGCCGTGGTTCACAGCGCATGTCTGGTGTGAGTCTCCTTGTTACACCGGTAATGAGAAGGGGGAGGGGGGGGTCTGAGCGGTCTGTCCTACACACTCAGAACTGCCCCTGGAGAGCGCGTGAGCAGCCGCACAGAACGGACCGCTGCCTGGAAATGTCGGGATGATCTCTTACAGTCCAACGGGCAGGTTGCTTTGATGTGCGGCTCCAACACTGGCGCGCTACCTGGGGAGATGTGCACACGGAGGAGAGGAGAAGGAGAAGGAGAGAGACAAGAATATATAGAATGTGGACAGCTAAGGGGGGGTGTAGACTGTTCCTGGAAAGCCATGCCCCTCCCTCCCCAAGCTGGTGCCTTCCCGGGGCACCACAACCAGCATGCCCTGCAATCTTTTCGGCGGTTGACTGTTACCGTTGGCACCGATGGCACGGCCATTGCTCACGACCATTGTGTTGCTGGCTCAGGGTCCAGGCTGCAGTTACATAGAACACCTGAGGGATGAACTGGATTTGTGTATCAGAAAGGGAGGTGCTGTAGAAGGAATGGCACAGTGGCCCTCTATAGAAAGGATTGAGTTGGTTATTTAAGACAACCATGGGGTCTAAATGCTGGTAAATGCTTTGCCCCTGTCTTGTGGTACCTATCTGTCAATCCTAAACTCCTATGCTGGCAGCCATGCTGTTTTCTAAAGTATCGCAGTGCACTCCGGCAGTCACGACACCCGTGGCATGACCCATTACTTGCTGAGAAGAGCTCCTTCCATTATTGTAGGTAATGTAGTGTGGGTGCCTTCAGAGAATTTTTGAGTACAAAAGAGTACTTTTCTCTTCAGGAAATGCAAGAAACATTGTTACTTTTTTTATTCTGTTGCTCTGTGTTTTTCCCATTCTGTCCCGCTGTTTTTGGTATCTTTTCCTTTTTCGGAGAGGACCAGATTGCATGATGTGAACCGCGGTGCAGGAGAATTAACCTTGCTTTAATTCAATCGGCACCGCGTGGAAAAGCAAAGTTTAATGGCGCTGGCACTTCACGTAATTAGCACCAGAACCGTTATTTAATTGCATGATTACAAATGATAATTTGACATGGATCCTGCAATTACTCGGGGAGAAAAGTACACATTTCTGTTCCGTGCGCAATCAGAGGCGTTCTCTGTCATGCACACTACCCAGCGCCATTTACATCAGCGGTTTACCCTTTAAAAAGTCACCTTTTACGTCATATCTCTAAGTGTAATCTAAACAAGCTACCTGGGCACATGCAAATGTACGGCAAGGCTGCTATGCATGAATACATTAAGATATAAAAATAAATAAATGCAAGCAGGTGAATTAAACAACGATAGTGTGGCAGGACTTATTTCCAGATGTGCACGGTACATATTTGTTTTCATACAGTGTCACAGTATGTTAGGTGTAGGCAGTTTTGTTTTATAGCACTTTATGGTATGGTAATGCTTTTAAATTAAGGTGTAGTCAGTCTGTGTTTGGAAGAATTAAGGACTGTTAGTGGTTATCATTTGATCGACATAATTTACTACAAGATCAACTTCTGAACACAGAGACTTTCATTAGGATTTAGATCAATTGTGGTGCATATTTGAAAGCAAAAACCGCTTAATTTATGCAGTGTTTGTATATCAGTCCCAGTCTGCGGCCTTAGAAAACAGACAAAGAGAATCAACATAGGAAACGGGGCTGGGGAATGTAATCATGAAAAGATTAAGAAACAAACAGAAAAGCTGAGAAACAAAAAACACAAAATAATAACAACACTTTCGGCTGGCTTCACAGACTCAAATCAGTACTAGTCATTTGCCACCCAATGTTAATTTAGGGAGGGTAATCCATGATTAGGGATAATCGGGGTCTGTGAAAGCGGCTATTTAAGTGCGTTTTGCTGCTGTATTTCAGGTTGAATTCCTGTCAAGCTGCGCACCATTAAACCTCGGTGTGAAGGAAAATCCACAAAATGAGATTAGCTCTCGAATTGCCGGTGATTTCCTTAATGTTGTGGACTCTCTGCAAAGACAACCTATTCACTGAATTGGCCCTTTAAGTGCTTCACCAGCAAGCTCGGCCCTTTGTTTGTTTGATTGTTTGTTTGTTTGTTTGTTTGTTTCAGGTTGCTCGATGATTCTGTGCAAGAGGAATACTTATCATCCTGGACCTTTGACCGCCAGCGTATGAAAGCACTGCCTCCTACGCCCATATGGATGGATGGATGCTTTTCCAGGTATGCCAATTGAATCACTCTCGTTAATGGACAGTTTGCTTTTTTCTATCTTTTCCTGATTGTACACCAATATTATTCTTGATATCCTTGCAGTTGAAATTGTGTTGTATTGTTTCATATTGTAATTATAGCAGTTTATTATTATTATGCTGTTGTAAATGTGTAAATTGTCTTGAATAAATGCATATGTTGACAGTATAAATAATAATCAATGCTAGTCCTAGCTCTGAACCAGATGACCAAACTTGGTAGTGGCTTTCCATTGGCTAGACGCAACAAGCCTCCGACCAATAGAAAGCTGCAACACAGCACCAGATGTCCAGTAACGCAAATGCCATTAGTTCCTTGTTCCCACCAATCAGGAGCTGCGGTTCATCATCATGTGATCAGTCTGTGATACTTGGGGGCTGTCCCAGAGTTGTTCGCTCAAAATGCACGTGAACTTGCGGGCTGCTAGGGAAAAAGAGTGACTCATGTTCCTATTCAAATTTTGTTTAGTGCTGTTCAATGCACTCTACATAAATGTATCCTAAATGATCAATTAAAACAGGAAGGCACTCTGAAAGCTTTTATTCTCTCCCCCAGCTGGGTTTACACCGGAGAGCACATGAATGAAAATCACAGGTCTTAAGTGACATTTTATTTCCCTTTCCCATCGCCCCACTCTGGTAGAATACCCCCACATGCCGCAATGAGTCCGGGGCACCTGCTGGCATTCCATCAATTGCTTTTCAATTATTTGTCATAAATCTGTATGATTTTAGTATATATATATATATAAACAAAACTGAAAAAAAAGATGTGGGCTCAGGTAGAGAGAGAGGCTGGTTCTATTGCTTGTTAGAAAAAATAGAACAGAAAAAGGGAAAGAAGGCCCCCTGTTCCTGGCTGACAGACACATTTAAAAATAAGCTGTGCCGGGCCGATGCAGTTGCCATTCTGCGTGCCTCTCTGCAGCACGGTGCCATAATGAGAGCCTCGGCGCTACACAGAGCCCACTCCCCGGGGAAATTAACACCAGGAACCAGCAGCGTGCCCCATCATCGGCTGGAGGGGAGAGTGGCGGCCGGACAGTACTGGGTCTGAGTGACTCGGAAAGAGAGGAATGGGAGGAGAGGAAAGAGGGAGAGGGAGAGAGAGAAAAGGAGAAAACCCATACGGAAAACCTATATGTAGAATCTGCAGTTTATCTGTAATATATTTAGAATGCAATATAAATATATAAACACGTTATGAAAATGGAATGAAATGGTCAAGCAAGAAAACTGAAAAGGGAGGAAAGATTTCCAGACAGGCTGAAACATTTGTCTTCACAGCACCTGACATGTAGTAGTAGGTTCCTTTTGATTAAAGGCACTGAAAATAAATATATAAATGTGAGCGCCAAGCAGAGGGCCTCTGATGATGTGAGCACACAGCGGGCACTGCGGACGGGCGCTGCACAGGCAGCGTCTCCTTAAGTAACGGTACAATTCGTGCAATCAACACCATCAAACGCCTCCCAAAAGACCTGAATGCATCTAATCAGGAAGGGAATGGAAAGAAAGGAAAGGGGAGGGATAAATGGATACTAATAAAAAGGAGAGTGTGTTTAACATGGCTGTGCAAAGAAACCCAAAGAAATAAATATGTAAACAAACAAGCAAATGCAGGAAATGAATGCAGTGGTATAAATCCAAACTTGATTACTACAGCACTTGAGTCGGACTCAACACAGTTCATAGCATATTCCTCTCTTCCTGTTCATATATATATATATATATAGTATATATATCGAGAGAGAGTGAGAGAATGAGAGAGAATGAAAGAGAGAGAGAGAGAGAGAGAGAGAGAGAGAGAGAGATGAAAACCAGCAATCAGGCACACAAATAAGCAAAGGTCTACCTGCGGTGGTTGTCGTTGTTTTTATTTTTTTTAAATGTCTTTATTTTTAGGTTTCATCATCAAAATTTTACAAAACATTTCTGACAATAATATACTTAAAGAAGAGCCATTGTTTCGCCTGTAACCAGGATGCCACAAGACAGCCTGTTAGAAAACTATGAGTGTTGTTAGTCCCCCGAGTATTTACAGCCACCAATGAAGCCTCTTTGACCACAACGAATGAAAGAAAAAAACAACCCAGATCAGTGTGAGAGATCAGGACAACGGTCTCAAGAGATGACTCTACTTGGTTTCTCTTCAAACCAATACCAACAGGCTTTGGAAAAATCAGCCAAACCAGGAGATGGCTATCACTCAAGCCCATTGGTTCCGCACAGCTTACATCTGCCTCGCCAAAATAGTTTTCAATGGATTAAAGTAAAAATATATGTAATCTAGATCTCTAATAGCAGATTAAAGTCTAACAGGTACCAGTACTAGGTGTAAATGTCTGTTTGTAGTACATGACCCATAATCCACCAATTCCCAAGTGATAGAAATATCCAGACACCGATAACGAAAGCACATTTGAGATGTCAACCGCAATGTGTGTGCGCGTATTTTGGAAAAATATGGTGAGCAAAATAGACTGAAATTATTTTTGTCTGTGTTTGATGGGAAATGCTTCACATCCAAACCAATAATGACAAGAGACGTTGCAGGGCAAGTTTCAAGGCGAGAAACCAGTTTTATTTTGGTGATGATCTCGGGGGCCTTCAGAACAGTACTCGTCTCCTGGCGTTGCAGGCAAGAGACACACAACAGCCCGAGTGTGCCGACACCGTATTACTTCATTGTGGTACAGCGATAACATGTAAAAAGCTAGAAATATACATTTGGCAGTATTTAAAAAAAGTATATATCTATATTATTTTTTATATTTATAATTATTGTTATTATTATAATTGTTTTTACATATTTCCCAGTGATGCATTTTTTTTCCCTCATCAAGGGAGACGCCTGTGGAATGTGATGTCTCCAGGAAAATGTAGGAGGCTGTGTGCACTCCAGCAGGGCAGGTACGGATTGATTTAAAACAAATAAACAAATTCAGACTGAAAACCGCTTGTTGCGAGACCTGCCATTACTGTATTGTTGGTTTTATCCAATAACACTAAAAAAAAAGCTATGCCTACTACTGTTGCAAACTCACAAAAACCACGGTGTGATGGGAACTGGACGTGACCGCCCAATCAGCAAACATGTTGTTCGTTCTTGAAACGCACCGCTGCATAGATGTGCTTTCTGATTGGCCGAAGCTGAAAAGTCTTCTGAGCTCTGAATAAACGGCTTTAATGTAAGCATTATTTCTTATAAGATCTTCATGAAGTTGTAAAGAGTTCAGCTGGAACACAAGCCATGACACAAGTGTGATCCGAGTAACAAGTTTGGAAAAACTGCACCTTGGACAGAAAGTCAAAGAAGTCCAAATAGAGTGGAAAAGAGACGAGTAAACCCGGACATTAGTTCACCACTGGGATTAAACCGCAAAGCAATCACTGACTAACAAAGTATTCCAAGCAACTGTGCAGCATAAACCAAAGTCAAACCTCTTTGTTCTACCATTTAAAATAAATATTTTGATAAGCAGAAAGAAGCTTGTTTAATGTCAGAAAACAGAAAGGACAAAAAATAAAGTCTGCCAAGATAATTAAATTTCCCCTGCAGTAGAACATTCTGCTTGATTTACTTTTTCTTTGTTTCTCCGTTCTTTTTTTTTTTTTTAGCTACTGAAGATTAAACTAAAGATATATCTTTAAAGGAGGCGGTTTTTCAAGACATAACTTTTTCTACTTTTGTCGCGGCCGTTGTTTTTGTCATTCTCTTTTTAATAAACAGGACGAGATTTAATATATTTCCTCATTTCAAACCCAATTGTCTTTCAGCTATAGAAGACCGCTCTTTCCCTGCGCTCTCTTATTTAAATTGGCGGGGAGAGACAAAGACCGGTGATAGTGTCAACATTTAAATCTCTGTTAAAATAAGCATGGACTTTTAATCTGAGCGAACGGTGGAAAGTCATGGAAAGTGTTCAAATATTCCATTCCAAAGAGGAGGACGGTAATTTTAATAAAAAATACTCCTACGCTGGTGAAAACAAAGCTGTGATTGTAAGACCGGTTGTCCTGGTATTTCTGATCTGAAATCGGGAAGATCAGTCAAACTTCAAAAACCAAAAACCAAGAAAGAAATGAAGAAAATTAACTCCAGTGCCAGTTTTGCAAACAACAGCCCCACCATGGTAATAAGATGAATGTTAAATCTAGCAATGAAGGGCTTTATGACATATTGTGAAATGCTGTGCAATGTGTGAATAACAAACATTTACTGCGTGACTGAGAATCCAAATTCAACGGGGACATCTGCCCTCCTCCCTCCATCGCTCCATCCCTCCTTGTTCTGCCTAATAAGACCGGATGGCTTCACCTTACAGAGGGATATTCTTCGGCCTCCAGCCCTGTCCGTTGCTCTCCTGAGGTCTGCATCTTGCTGTTTCCACGTATAAATGCAGAGGAAAGAAGCGCAGAGGGATTTCTTTTTATGGCCCAGCACTTTGGTCTTTCCTCCACCGAAGGCAATTTGTGAGTTCTTAGCAGGGACTCAATCCCCCAACGAAAGTAGAAAAAAGAAATAAAACAAAGTGCATCTGAGTGTAGCCGGGCTCCAGTATCGAACGCAACGTTATCTGCTTGTTGTCGTTTTTCTTGTCTTCCTTCCTGTGTTTTGAGGGTCCCATTGAGCGGTCTTCGTAATGACCGTACGCACGCTCTGCCCACAACCAAGTCTGCTGATGAGATTAAGTGGTTCCCTTTTCTCGGTGTATGATGTGCGGCGCCACATGAAGCTCACTGGCGAGGAAGAGCACACAGAGTGAACCCCTTGAGGACAAAAACAAAAACCTGTTATTCTTGCCATGTTGGGAGGAGAGATAAGGGAGTCAGGCTGGCGAGGAACGGCTCTATCTTTGGTGCTCAGTGGAGGGGGGCTCCTTCAACAGAGGCGTGGAGTTCCTGTTTTTTTTTTTTAATGGCGGAGGGGGTTTTAAAACTGGTGTGCGTGGGAAGTGGGGTGTGTGGCAGACTAAAAACACAGACTTTCAAATGCTTTAAAACAATAAACTTAAAAGTTTAAAGAACAGTTGGATAAAGGAACAAACCCGTCACACACACGCACACGCACTGGCCAAAACACACATCCTACAGGACTGCCGTCAGGAATCTCTCATCTTCCTGAAGGATCCCCAATGGGTCCCCGCAGAACGCTGGCCCTGGCAGGAATCCATATGGACTTGGAGAAAAGCAGGCTGTGTTCTGCTGTTGCTGTTGTTGTAAGAGAGAGCGAAATTACAGATTTTGACAAACCTGACACTCTGTATTCCCCATAGACACTCAGGCGCTGTCACACACAGAGCATACATATATGAAGATGACATGTGACAGGGGGAAAAAAAGTGGTACTGGTCACTTTCAATAAAGAGTTTCTACACGGGAACACATTTTTTATCCTGAAGTGTCCATTTCGGCCGTATGAGATCGGAGCAGCAAAAGCTTATCGGCTTAATTCATATACCTATTTTATTCTCTGTTATTCTAGTTGTATTTTTAATATTCCAATAATTAAATTGTATGGTAAAGTGCTTTGATCTGCTTTGAGTAGGTAAGTCGTCCTGGACAAGGGCATCTGCTAATAAATTAATAATAATAATAATACAAATAATAATATATAAATACAGTTTTATTATTATTTTTAAAGAACCGGCCTCAACTTCAAATCTGGCAGCTGCCTCCCTGATTTCTGACATTTAACTGGGCTCAAGAAGACAAAATTGCTCTGGCTTTTTCAGAGAAGAGATTTTGCCATTTACATTCAGAGAAAGTGCAACCATTCAGGCACCCCGTGCTCTTCTGCTTCTGCCCTGGATACAATGCTCCATTTTTTAACACCCAAACGAACTGACCCCAAGGATGCAAGAAATGGACGCCACCATTTCTGGGAAAATAAAATAAATCGAGCATTTCCCAATTACTCTGAGCACTGCCAACGAAAATGTAGTTTCAATCCCCCATCAAAAAACGAATAGCAGATTTTCTGGTGTTCACTCCCAAGGGACTGACAGGTATAACAATCCCTCATTCATGATTTCTCATTTCTCCTCCACAGTGCAAGTTTGCACAGTGTGATAATTAAACGTTCTTTGAAAATCAAAGGGAATTAATTAAACCTTAGAGGAAAAGTGGATCTGCTCTCCCTTTGTCTCTATCTTTTTTTTCTCTCTCTCTCTCTCTCTCTCAGGTTGCTCATTTGCTCTCTCTCTTTCCCTCTCTTTCTGGATCAAAATGTATTCCATAATGGCTTATTCTGACAATTGCATCCTTGTCTCTACTCTTCATGCTCCATTTAGCAAGAGCATTTACAGAAACTTTTCTGAGATGCATCTTACAACTGTATTATATGTGTCCTCTTCAGTCATGCGAACTAACAAACAGACGGAAGAATTGGTGCCGTCACGCTACTTGATTGATGAATTATTATACAGAGACAGAAGCATGTAAGGGTGGGGGTCTGAGGGCTGCTCCTTTTGAAGAGAGTGGCTGAACTCGCCACCTTGGCAACAGCTGTGTAGATCTCGTGCAGCGTTTGTTTTATGCTTGTCGCAGACTCCGTCGAGTCGTGGAAAATGTTGTGCGATCTCTGTCATGGTGTTGAGCCAGGCGTTCTCATCGGTGATAAGACAACAGCACCCACAAAATGACAGGAGACGCAAATCCGGTTAACCCCCTTCCCTTGAAAAAATAAAATAAAATCAGTTGTCTAAACCTGTCTAAAGGCTATTGCACACTGGAACCGATGATGCGTGCGTGAAAAGAGAAAAATGGCATCCCTCTCTCAGCTTGTCATTGTCGTACGTCACTGATGCGTATGGTAATATTTGGGCCAGATGTGTGAGATTTTTTCTACAGTGTGTGAGATATTTGCGCACATTGCGTTGTTGCCAAAAGGCGTGAGATTTCAGTGACAATGCGTGAGAGCATGAGATGGGGTCCAAATGCGTGAGACTTGAGTGGAATGTAAATATAGAGAGATGTATCACAAGCTATCACGGAGGGGCTGGGCATGAATGGTATGGTACATGGTACGTTTTTAACGGATCCACTGTGTAATTCCCATGGTGGACAACCTTTCGGATGATGGACTACAAATGACGCATCAGATCCAGTGTGCAGCGGCCTCCAACCATGACTTCCACAAAACTCCTTGGACTGATTCTGGACTGAGACTTTTTCTCGATCTAATAAATGACTTTATTACACCCACTGGGAAGAGTCAAAAACTGCCCACGTACTGACGGAGATCTTGACGTACATTAAGCAAATACAGACCTGAATTAACACTATTTCAGTTGCGCTGAAGGCAGAATACCATCCAGAACAATATTGCCCAGCCCCATTATTGTAACGATCTCGGCTTATTTATTAGGTAACCGGAGAGGAGTTTCTGTGGGATAGATAGAAATGCTGCCAGGCACATATTAATGCAAGATTGATTTTGCTCTGTAATCATGACTGTTGGGAAGGGGGCTCACCTGGGGAGCTCAGTGTATAATTACTAACTCATTAGAGGGGCGCATTGTTTTGTAGACTCCTTATTTTCCTGGTAAGCATTAAATTTTTTTTTAAAAAAAGGTCTTGAACTCTTCATTTGAATGCAGCTGCAGTTTGCCGGCCTCACAAACACTTTCTCTGCTCGAACCGAGTTACGGTCTGAAGAGTTATGTAGTTACACTTCCCCTGCCTTTTACAGCTACGTCTGAAGATAAAGCATTGACAGGGGACCACTGTTGAGGTCAAGGCTTGTGGATTGCAGTACTGTAAATCATAACCCTGGATGTTGTTTTCGTTTTTTTTTTTCCTTCACCCAAACCAGTTAAAGAACAAATGCTGTGTCAAAGAGTAGCAATCAAGCATGGTAATAGATATAAAAAAACAAGAACAGAAGCAGATATTTACCTTCAAATGGGAGGCCACTGCAGCCACCCCCCCACCCCCCTCCCACTCCCATACACGTCTATACACAATTTTCTCCCACAGGCTCCTCTGGGTTTAAAATAAGGCTCCTCTTCTTGGTCACAAAAGAAGAAGGAAAGACATCCTTTTTTCTGTATTTACAAGAAAAACAAGTCCCATCGGATCCTTTGATTTCCCCATACTTTGTAGTTTCTTTTCCCTGTTTGTTTGTTTGTTTGTTTTTATTTTTAAATAAGACATCGCCAAAAGTCTCTTTCGGCTTGCTTCAGGCTCAAGAAATGACAAGCCAAGAATCCAAAGTCTGGAGTGCTCAGACAAATAACCAACGTCCTCCCCCATCTCCAAACCCATCCCCATCCATGTGCCCCAATCCCCCAACCCCGGCTTTCTCTCTTTTACCCCCAGTCTTGTGACATGGCTCTTCGTCCGCAGTTTTACACTGACTCTCCTCCCGTTGCTGGCTGTAGCGCGAGAGACTCTGGTGCAAGAGCCGAACCTGCGCCGATGAACGTATCGAAGAAATCCCGTCTGACCGTCACTTTCAGGTGTCCTTTAGTTCTTCATGTTAATCACGACATGAATATGTGTGAGTGCATAATATATATATATATATATATATATATATATATATATATATATATATGTGTGCGTGCGGTGAGATCAAGTTAAAGGTTTTGGAATCTGTATGGAATTGATATAAAGCTAATTTGAAATCCAACTTTCATTTAATTGGGATATATATATATATATATATATATATATATATATACACCCACACATGTATATTTACATTCACCCTTATTGGAAACCAGGAATATTTGCTTTTGTTACAATATCTCTGCAGCACATTATGAGATTATCATGACTGAGCCATCTCGGATAGGTTACACCGCTTCGTCAGAAGTCAAGTTCAGTTCAATATGAAGCCGCCTCAATGCAGATTCAACTGCCCCGGGTGATTAGAATATAAACAAGCCAACGCAAGGTTGACTTGCTCTTCTTTGCACAGACATTACACAGATCGATTCTTCACTCATCCTCCCCAACCCGTTTTATTCTAAATCAAAGCAGCCTTGAGTTTGGTCGTAGTTGTAGACATTGTTGTGTGTAACCAAAAAATACAACATCCAATAAAACATCTCTGCGCCCCGAGTGACATCTTCAATCCAAATGGCTCAATCCTCATAATCAGATAATCACTGCATTGTTTTGTGTTGTCATGCATGCACACCGAGCTGCGGACGGGCTCATCAGAACCAGCCAGGAGCCCCTGAGGTCCACCGGACCTTGTTCTGCAGCTCTGCTCACTCCACACTTCTTCATATCTGTCACCGCTCTGTGCAAGGAACCTGTAGCCGCTCCAAGGTTCATAAGTCTGTACAGGCAAGGCCGACTGAGTGGCACAACGGAGTCAATGCAATAACCTTTAATCGATATTTAAAACTATATGCACTTGAACAGAGCTTTGTGGTGACCTTGCGTTTATTGACATAAAAGCTCACGTCCTTATTTTATGGAAGGGCACAGTCACAAACTGCTAATGGCATGTCGAGCCTGTCTTCTTTATGGCGCATTTCATCTATAGACATTTATATATATATGTATTTATATATATATGTATATTTTTAGATGTTTCTTTTTTTACAATATGCAAGCACTTGGCACATCTTGCTTTCGCCCCGTACCAGAGCAGCAGAACAACTCTGAAAGCTTTTTCCTGTTCTGCAAAATCTGCTCCAATTTTGTTTTTCCAACTGAAAGAAATCAAATAAAAATAAATAAATCTAGTGAAGTTACCCCTTAGAAAATATGCATTTCTCTAATTTTGCAGTGGACGTGAGCTTCTGGAACATTTACAAAGGCTTTCTGGGAAACAATAGAGAAATAAATAAAGGAGTACAAACAAAAATGGAGCACATTTGTTTTGCCTTTCAAACAAAAAGCTTTTGGATTCACCCATGTCAGTTCCCTCAAAGGAAGCCTATTGCCAGGTTCCAAAAAAAAAAAAAAAGAAAAGACATGACTTTTATATCAAAATTCCTGCTAGCAAACTGATCCTCCAATAGAAACGCCAGTCCAGCTCAAATCTCAAAGGTAATCAGTAACACCTTGAAAGGGAAGGAAGGTGCCGGGACTCCTTCTCTCCCTCCCCTCCCCCTGTGGGCGGATTCACAGTGGGGAGGTCCGGGGATCTTTCAGGGAGGTCCCAGCACCGGTAGGGAGAGCAAGAGTTTGTATTGTCCCATGTTCTCGCCCCCCCAGCTCCTCCAAGGTTTGGGGAGCCCCCTCAAATCCCATGTTGAGATGAAGAGGTTGGTGAGCTTGACAATAGTCCACAATGGGCTGCTCATACCTGTAGAAGGTCAACGCGCTCACCTGATGAGGGATCTGGGAGAGAGAGAGAGAAAGAGAGAAGAGGTTAGTGGATTCTACAAGGGGGAGTTCAGGGTTTCTTGAGCCATTTGTAATGCAGGCCTAAGGGTGGGGCTCTGTGCCAGAACACTGTGGCCAGCAAGATTGGAGAAACCTGCCTCAGTTTCGGATAAAAATCAATCCCTATCTATATATTTCTTGGTCTTCAATTAAAAAGTTGCGCCAATTTCATGCAAAAAGTTTGTCACACTTTGTTGCAGCCTGGTTATGGCCCCAGAGCATTTTGCACGCTTTCATCCACAAGGGTTTCAACTAGAAATCAGTCCTCATGCATCTGATGTACTGTTCCAACTCCAGCACAAGTTGCAGGGTGTAGCACTACACACTAGATCGGCACAGCTTCTACAAATTATCTTAGGCCTCTTCCCAAATAGATATAACACATTTTCAACACAGCAAAGTGACTCGCAGCCCACTTGTTCCCCCTCAACACATTATCTGCTTTGCACCGACGTTCCAGGGAATATTAAAGATCTGAGGGTAAAATAGAGATGTAAAAATGAAACATGTTAAGTACGGTGAAGAAAACCCCTCAAGTTTGCGAAACAGATACCCTTAAAAGACAAATCAGATGAGTTTCTGACAGGGACTGCAAGTATCATGGGAATGAACAATTGGGATACAACTCTTTGGCACTGCAGTGATAATGAGACAGAAAGATAATGAGTCTCTTTTTCTGCAAGGGGAGATGAAATTGGGAGCCATTAATACAGATTTGATTTCTCTCTCTCTGTGTCTTTGTCAGAAGAAAATGGTTTCAAACTTTCTCCCAGGCTAACATTATGGCTAGAATGCATGCTCCTTCTCACGACCCAAAGGCCCAAATTGCTGCAGTGTGACACATTACTTTTTGGAAGACATATTAGAAGCAAATAGTCATGCACAAATTTAAATAAATGGATGCAGGCCTTCTTCTGGGAATTGACAGGCAATTTTTCTGCAAAATGTAAGTCCCAATCACCAATTTGTTTTTGCTGATATTATTATTATTATTATTATTATTATTATTATTATTATTGTCAACCTATTTAGCACAATCTAGTAATTCCACTCTCCCAGTTGCAGTTCCTGGTTATACAAAATAGGGAGACAAAATGCTGCAGGATACAGAAAAAACAATCCTTCAAAAAACAAAACTCCTTCAGAAAAGAGCACACAGGCATCTTTGAATAGGGCGTTCCTGAGGGAACAAGCTACAGGAGTCCTGCAGGATTTAACCTCTGAGATTCTTGTACAAGCGTGCAAGATATTTCCAGGAATCCGCAGGGAGACGCGAAACTCAACGGAGCACATAAGTAAACCCACACCAGAAACAAACACAGCAAACACATGAACAACAACCGAAACAACCACCCAAACAACCAACCCACCCCTGCCCAACTTTCTGCAGAAATAAATAATCACATGAATGAATAAATAATTACAATCAATGAAAACAAAAGCATCCTGAAAGACTTATTTTGCTCGTGTGGGAGACTACTCCTCTTCTTGGCAGTTTTATTTACAACGAACGCACAGAAAAAAACTTTCGAAGCCACGGCGCCTGATAGTGTTGATCTGAAACAAGCGTGGCCCCTCCTACAGCGCTCCGGGATTATCTTGTAGCACAGAGGCAGCATATGCACTCATACCCTGTGCGTCCCTTGCCTAATGGGGTAAATGGATAATGGGTGACTGCAGTTACGTCAGATAAGAACTGCAGAGAAGGGAAACCTGGAACGGGACACCTGGAAGAAGCTCTTGTGGTTTTATCCTCATGCCCTTTTCTCATCTGGTTTTCCACCTCACAGCACCAGGTTAAGGCAGACAGTGAGCGGGTAAATAAAGGCATCTATAAGAGCCCAAATGCATTTTAAAGTGGATATACCAGGATACACAAACATGCACACGTTACAGTGAAAGCCACCTTCAAAAAGTTTTTAAACTCTGTCATTGCCGTGTTTCAGAACTTTGGTGTCCTCTGCTGTCCTCTTAGTGTGCTCAACTGTAATGTAAATAAACCGGTAGCAAAAACACCTTGAGACTTTCTTAAAATGCACAGGGAGCAGCTAACATTTTCTCCATCACTTCAGCTCCTAGGCTTGATTTTCTAAGCAGCCGCAAGACGGCAAGACCAGACCGCCCTGGGAGGTAAAATTAGCCGCCGCATAGCTGCGTCATCTTAATCAGGGCCCTAATTACGGCTCATTCTCCGATCTATAGAAATGACGGCCCTCGTTCACACTCGACACCAAGACTTTTAAAGCACCCCAATCACGACGGTGTGAAAAACAAACAGCGGGAGATTGGATGTCATGATTGTGCCGCATGTTACAGCCAGCGGTCAGGGCGAAATGGCCAAATGGGAACCTGAAACACGGAAAAACAGAGCAAAACAATTCACAGGGAGAACCTGACTCGGGGGACACCCTGCCGACACAGCACCAGAGACCAGCTCTAGTCTGGGTCGCGGAAAAGGAAAATGAGAGGACAGATAGAACAGGAAAGCGGCGAAAGGTAGGGAAAAGACAAAGATCTGTCATTGCATCGCAGATTTGAAGGGTCTCTGCTCATGGAGGTTGGGAGAGAGTGGTGACAGCAAAGAAAGTGTCGCGCAGGCCTGGTGTGGCTTGCTCGCCTCCATCCCTCCTCACTAATGGACAGATCTTCATGCAGCGTGGGCAGCCTAAATGAACGTGC